>NC_137678.1:666200-748700 GCF_963989245.1 Nansenia antarctica
TTAAAGTCATTTATTACCTTTCAGAGGCTGTTCAATGTTGCATTGTTTGTAGGCCGCGCCTTCATCCTAACTACTTCCGTTTTTACCAAGCTAACTTTTTCATGGCCTCATACACGATAAATAGTCATTACACTCGACAATGTGGACATTAAGCACTATATTATGAACATTGTAGTGATGGCTGGAGATACTCTTCCCATCGAGGTGTACTGTCATCTACCCATCATGTGTGAGGATAGGAGTATGCCATATGCCTACATCCCCTCTAAAGTGGATCTTGGCTCGTCAGCTGGCTCCACAGATTTGCTCATTACAGGTCTGATTGTTATAACTCTTCTATTATAACAATAATTGAGAGGTGGAGGCTTTCTCACCATCGTGTTCAGAGTCAGAGGAGTCAGAGCCTTCCTGCTTATTATTAGAGGCCTTCTTAGCTTTGGTGGGGGCTTTCTCACCATCGTGTTCAGAGTCAGAGGAGTCAGAGCCTTCCTGCTTATTATTAGAGGCCTTCTTAGCTTTGGTGGAGGCTTTCTCACCATCGTGTTCAGAGTCGGAGGAGTCAGAGCCTTCCTGCTTCTTATTAGATGCCTCCTTGGCTGTGGTGGAGGTTTTCTTACCATCGTTGTGGTAACCTTTAAACGTAATAAAGCCACATGACGCTTGATGTCCTTTCGGTTTGTACTTTATATAGAAACGGGAGCATGGAGTCATACATACATGTCTGTGCGTCTTACACTGCGCACCTGTTATGCTAATCTGAATACCGGATACGGAAACACATCCTGTCTCCATCTCTGTAGTCCTAGAAATAATATAACTCCCCCTGGTGGGAAAACATAGATATTGCATCTCAATATACATCCTAGGTATAATGCTCACATTATAACACCTCTCCCCCTTTAAATTTCAACATTCCCAAATGTCAATGCAATACAAAAATAACAGTAGGGTCTTACCCTTGTACTTTTCTCAAAAAATATATATATACCAGAAAATGTCTTAGCAACAGCTTACCCAATAAGGCACTTGAAAAACATAACATTTTTATACAGTTATACTTTCATAACTGTCCCATTAAACATTCATTCTGTCGGGAGGTTTGCGATCACGCTGTGACCTGCGCAATACTCCTGGTGACCTCGGACACACCACAGGTGACTGAGGTTTGGGTGGCTCTGGGGTTGAGAGCCTGAGAGGGGTCTGAGTGTCAGTGTGGGGAAGTCCCACTTCTCTTGGGGACACAGACACCTCTCCTAGTGAGTCTCTCTCTGGTATAGTCACTGGTGAACATACGTCTCCAATAGTCTGTCTCACATGGGTATCCACCGTAGTGCGATCTGTCTCTGAAACTGTGTCGTGACGCAGACGTACATGGTCCTGGTGTCTACGGAAAACACGTCCATCAGTCAGTTTAACAACATAGGAGACTGGGCCACTCTGTTTCAGAATAACGCCAGGCAGCCACGGTTGCTTGTTGATAGTACTGAAGTTTCTCACATAGACATTGTCCTCAGGTTCTAACTGTCTCTCTTTTGCATGCTGATCATGTTGCTCCTTCTGCTTCTCCTGCTTCCTCTGCACTTTCGCCTTCATGTCTGTGCGCAGCAAGTCCAATCTTGCCTTAGGCCTACGCCCCATCAGCATCTCTGCTGGCGTGCGCGCCGTTGTCATTTGAGGCGTGAGGCGATAGGTAAACAGGAAACGTGAAAGTTTAGTGCTTAGAGAGTCTCCTGTCATCCTCTTTAACCCCTCTTTCACTGTCTGAACAGCCCGCTCAGCCAAACCATTTGAGGCTGGGTGGAACGGCGCCGTCCTAATGTGATTAATGCCATTCTGTTGCATGAATTCACTGAATAGCTCACTAGTGAACGTCGGGCCATTATCAGAGACCAGGGTGTCGGGCAACCCATGGACTGCAAACACTTGTCTGAGTTGGTCTATGGTTGTGGGGGCTGTGATATTGCTCATGATATGGGCTTCTATCCATTTTGAGTGTGCGTCTACCATTATCAGAAACATCTGTCCCATAAAGGGTCCTGCGAAGTCCACATGCAACCTAGACCAGGGGCGGTCTGGCCACTCCCATGGGTGCAACGGGGCTGGCGGTGGATTGTTCTGATTTGTCTGACACTGTGTGCATGATTTCACCTTGCTCTCCAGATCATCGTCCATTCTTGGCCACCAGACGTAAGATCTCGCAAGGCTTTTCATCCGGGACACTCCTGGATGAGTCTCATGTATCTCCTCCACAACTTGTGACCGGCCTGGGGAAGGTACGATGACCCTCGACCCCCAGAAGATGCAGCCGTCCTGCAGGCTCAGTTCTGTTTTGCGTTTAGCATAAGGCCTCAGTTCCTCTCCCTCCACGACACTGGGCCAACCTTGCAAAAGGAAGGCCTTGACTCGAGACAGGACCGGGTCCCTCTCTGTCCACTGTTTGATTTGTGTCGCTTTTATAGGTGTCTCTGCTAGCCTCTCCAATGAAAACACAGTCTCTGGAGGCACATATGTAGCAGAGGGTGTCTCTGGTAACGGCAGTCGACTCAGCGCGTCGGCATTTGCGTTATCCTTACCCGCTTTGAACTCTATAGTGTACTGGTAGGCTGACAGTGTGAGAGCCCAACGCTGTATCCTGGCTGAGGCCAGCGGTGGGATGCATTTTGTCTCACTGAACAGACTCATCAGAGGTTTATGGTCCGTCGTAATAGTGAATGCCCGTCCATACAGGTATTGATGGAAACGTTTCACAGCAAAAACAACAGCTAGACCTTCTTTATCTAACTGTGAATACCCTTTTTCCGCGGCTGTCAGGGTACGTGAAGCAAAAACAACAGGCTTCTCAGCCCCATCCTCCATTATGTGTGAGAGCACTGCTCCTACTCCATAAGGCGAGGCATCACACGAGACGATGATTTCTTTGTCTGGGTCATAGTGAACGAGCAGCTTTGCGGACTGGAGAAGCTCTTTCACTTCCTTAAAAGCTCTCTGCTGCTCTCCACTCCACTCCCACTTAGTGTCAATATGCAGTAGCTTGTACAGCGCGGCCAACACCTTTGAAAGATCCGGCAGAAACTTGCCATAATAATTCACCATGCCCAAAAACGATCTCAGTTCATGGACACTCTTTGGGCTTGGGGCCTCTTTTATGGCTCTCACCTTGTCTTCCAAAGGGCTGAGCCCCTGTGCTGTGATCCTGTGTCCCAGGTAGGTCACGCTCGGTGCCAGGAACACACACTTGGCACGTTTCAAACGCAGTCCTGCGTTTGAGAGTCGTTTCAGCACCTGCTCTAGGTTAGCCAGATGCTCCGCCTCCGTGGCCCCCGTGATGAGGATATCATTGAGATATACCGCTATGTGCGGAATACCCTGTAACAATGTGTCCATTGTTCTTTGGAAAATGGCGGGGCTGGATGCCACCCCAAACACAAGGCGATTATATTTTAATAAGCCCTTGTGAGTGTTAATTGTGACATATTATTTTGACTCTTCGTCCAGCTGCAGTTGCTGGTAAGCATGGCTCATGTCTAGCTTTGTGAAAAGCTTACCCCCTGACAAGGTTGCAAACAGGTCATCCACCCTTGGTAGTTGATATGATGCGTTTTTGTGTGACTATATGCAAATGCTGTGTGTCTATCAAATATTGCAATACTCATTGTTTAACCTTAAACATGTTAAGTGTGCCCACTCTCAGTAGTAAACAACATTCTTAGGAGCAGGCACATACCATATCAAGTAACAGTAAGACCAGTTTAACTCTAAGGACATAGGAGCCTTACTGCAGTGGTCAGCTGCAGAGCAGAACAGCATGAACACAGCATAGCCATGTATGGGAACTAATGTCAGTATTGTAAGTTACGAGGTAAAAGCTATTTCCTCTCTGAGAACTGTATATAAGCTGTAACAAACATCAGTACTTTGCTTGGCATCTCTTTATGCCACAGCCAGGCTCGGCACCAGCCATGTCGTAGCCATGCTTGAAGCTTGGACTTAACAGAGCATGCTGCCTTGGAAACATCTGTACATGGGAATGCAACCCAGATCTGCCTAATACAATGATTACAATTCAACCTTCTCTCTGAGTCATCAATATATAATTTCCGGCCACGTGACCAAGAAAGATCTCCATATATCAAATGGCTTCTAACGAACAGGATGCTAGATTCAGCGAAACTTTAACCTGAATTGCTGTTCTAGTACGAATCTCAATTTTTTTCAAAAAGGAGATGTATTGATATTGGAAAGTACTAAAATAAAATATAGTTTGAATAGAAGGCGCTGTATAGTCAAAGACGGTGGTCAAAACACTGAGAGTTAGGATTTATTGAGATTCTGAACTTTGTAAGGAACAAAGCAGAAGTCTATTGTGTAATGGAAATACTGTGGACAAACAGTACAGACTGAGACATTTATTGTGTATTAAGTTAGGGACAAGACCTTAAATACGTGATTGAAAGCGCAGCACTTTGAGGAAAACTAAGTTTGAAAAGATTTGGCCATAATATTTAAAAGACTCTAAGAGAAGTTTCAATCAACATAATTGATTACTAAAACCGCATGTCTATTAACATCATGGGAAGCAAACTAGTATGAATGGCATGCAGAATGTTATCATTAAGAATGAAATGAATAACAATTTCTGAACCAAGCATCACAACAGGGCGAGAGTGTTAAAACTCTGACCCTAGGCTATTAATAGAACGGAGACTGCTCCTGTAACCAAACACACACACACACACACACACACACACACACACACACACACACACACACACACATAGAGCTACAACATACAATAAATAGACAAATGTGTCTCATATTGAAATTATCATGCAAATCTGTGTTAATTCAGCAGACATATAACATTTTGATTGATTTAGTGAACAGAGAAATACACATTAAGACTCTAAGACTGTGAAACATCAAAGGAGGACATTTCTGATGGAGAAAACACAATTCAGCAAGAAAGACCTGGAATGTATTCTGACAATGCCTGTCAATTCTATTTCCTGACAGAATCAAGGAAATCAAGAGACATTGAGCGAAGGACTCAGAGACCGAGATGCTGTTAAGATCTGGTCTATATTAACCATTGCAGAAGTGGGGAGAGAATGTTGCAGATGCTGAAGGAAGCTATTGCCGGATGAAACAAGAGAAATGAGACAAACTAATGACATTTCAATGTGACAAACAATGGAAATGTTAATTCTTATGATTTAAGACAGAGACATGATGATGACAAGAGAGACTTACACATACTTTTATGTAGTCGTAATTGTTCAATTGTACTGACGCACACAACTAACAGTGTCATCAGCAGTAAACAGCTGAATTCAACATACAAAATTGGTATACTCTTAAGAGAGAACAAACACTTGCAAGTTTGCAATACCATGCACACACTACTCATGGCATGAACTTACAAACTTTCTTCTAGGAATTCTAGGGGACGGGAACAACAGTCCAGATAACCCAATTAACAAACTTATGCTTAACATCTGTATTTTTGTTTCCAACTGTTTCTGAGCAGGTTAATTCCACAATCCATTGATGGAGAGCCTTTTTTATAAGATTTTATAGACTTGAGTCAAGAAAAGGAGGGGTGTAGTGTAATGATAATGCTAAAATTGTCTAATAAGTTAATAAAACCTATTAACGCTGTGAACAGAGGCAAGAACACGTGCAAGACTGATGACCATCAAAGAATCAAATAGCACTCCTTGTTACCAGAAACACAAGGCCGTTCCTTTGATTGAAGATCTACTTCCAGACATTGTTATATTGACATATAATGTACTTTGTATGATGGAACCGATGCCTAATTTATTTCTGATGTGGTCATTCATTGACTTTATTAAGAACTCCACATGTTTTTCAATATAAATAATTTACCAGTCAAATTAATCTTACATCATGGGGAAAAAAAAGAGTGAGCTGATATGATGCGTTTTTGTGTGACTATATGCAAATGCTGTGTGTCTATCAAATATTGCAATACTCATTGTTTAACCTTAAACATGTTAAGTGTGCCCACTCTCAGTAGTAAACAACATTCTTAGGAGCAGGCACATACCATATCAAGTAACAGTAAGACCAGTTTAAGGACATAGGAGCCTTACTGCAGTGGTCAGCTGCAGAGCAGAACAGCATGAACACAGCATAGCCATGTATGGGAACTAATGTCAGTATTGTAAGTTACGAGGTAAAAGCTATTTCCTCTCTGAGAACTGTATATAAGCTGTAACAAACATCAGTACTTTGCTTGGCATCTCTTTATGCCACAGCCAGGCTCGGCACCAGCCATGTCGTAGCCATGCTTGAAGCTTGGACTTAACAGAGCATGCTGCCTTGGAAACATCTGTACATGGGAATGCAACCCACATCTGCCTAATACAATGATTACAATTCAACCTTCTCTCTGAGTCATCAATATATAATTTCCGGCCACGTGACCAAGAAAGATCTCCATATATCAGTAGTGGATACTCCTCCAGCCTAGCGACCTGATTTACCGTCACCTTGTAGTCTCCACATATCCTTGCTGTTTTGTCTTCTTTCAGGACTGGGACAATGGGAGCCGCCCACCTTGAAAACTGGACGGGTTCAATGATGCCTTGCTTCTGTAAACGTTCCAGCTCCTCCTCCACTTTGACCTTCATGGCATAGGGCACCGACCTTGGCTTGAAAAACCGTGGGGCGGCCTCAGGGTCAACATGGAGTTTCACGGTTACCCCCTTCAGTGTGCCCAGCTCGTCCCTGAAAACATCACTGTATCGATGCAGTATATCCGCTGTCGTGTCTGTCGTGTGCACATACTTAACGTCATGCCAGTTGAGTTTAATTTTCCTTAGCCAATCACGGCCCAAAAGACTTGGTCCCCTGCCCTTAGCTATCACCAGCCTGGCTTTTGCCTTCTGGTTCTCTGCTGAAATGTCCACATATAGCACTCCTATAAGCGGTATGGGCTGACCTGTATATGTCCTGAGTCTCAGCTTTGATGGGCTGATGGGCGGTAGGTTAGACCCCCATGTCTTCCTGTAGGTCTCCTCACTGATGACTGATGCAGTAGCCCCTGAGTCAATCTCAAACTTTACGTCCTGTCCCCTGACAGTGACAGTGGCATAATAGGGTTCAGGTGGCTCCTCATCTGTCTCCACTCCGAACATGTTGTATGCACACGCTGCCTCTTCGTCTGCTTCTTCCAGGTGGTGTGTGTCTGCCTGAGCCTGTCTAGGTTTCCCCTGCCAAGGCTTGCCCTTGCTCATTTTATTGTCTTTTGAACTCCTGCACTTCTTTGCTAGGTGTCCCTTTCTATTACAATTATGGCAAACAGTCTCTTTAAATCTACAGTCATTTGCATAATGTGATCCTCCACACCGAAAACATTCCACCCTTTTTTCGAAACTCTCATTCTTACCAGTCTCTTTATGGGTATGATCCCTCCTGACTTGGTGCACTGTCGCTGTCTGCGACAACCCACTCCCTCTCTGTATGTCTTTAGCATTGTTAGCAGCCATCTCCATACCTTGGGAAATCTCCAGGGCCTTTTTGAAAGTCAGTGGTGGGGCTTCCCCCAGCAGGCGGCGCTGTATGGGGTCATTACTAATGCCGCAAACTAACCTGTCACGGAGCATGTCATCCAACACTGCCCCAAATTCACAATGCTCCGACAGCTGACGTAGCTCGGCTACAAAATTGGCTACAGACTGACCTGTCTTCCTGAACAGACTGTGAAATTTAAAACGTTGAACTATCACAGAAGGTCGTGGATTGTGGTGGTTCCCCACGAGCTTGACTAGGTCCACGTATGGAATTTCCCCCGGTTTCTGTGGTGTGGCTAAATTCCTTATTAGCTTATAAGTCTTTGCCCCACACACACTCAGGAGAATGGAGCGCTTCCTAGCCTCCTCATTAATTCCATTTGCAGAGAAAAAGTGTCCCAGCCTTTCCTCATACTCTGTCCAGTCTTCGTTTGCCTCCACGAACTCACTGATATTCCCGAACGTAGCCATCTGAACGCGAGGCTCCTCTTCCTCACTCAGCTCTTCCTCCGATGCTTCCCCGTCCACGAGCGAATCCTCTGCAGTATCACTGCCGGCGTTGCTCATCCGTTAGCTGTCCAGCTAGCTACCGTTAGCCTAGCTCACACTAACAAAAACAAAACCGGGACGACTCGTCGAAAATCCAGTTTATCCTCGTCGCCAAAAATATGTGGTAACCTTTAAACGTAATAAAGCCACATGACGCTTGATGTCCTTTCGGTTTGTACTTTATATAGAAACGGGAGCATGGAGTCATACATACATGTCTGTGCGTCTTACACTGCGCACCTGTTATGCTAATCTGAATACCGGATACGGAAACACATCCTGTCTCCATCTCTGTAGTCCTAGAAATAATATAACTCCCCCTGGTGGGAAAACATAGATATTGCATCTCAATATACATCCTAGGTATAATGCTCACATTATAACAATCGTGTTCAGAGTCGGAGGACTCAGAGCCTTTCTGCTTCTCATCAGATGCCTTCTTGGCTGCGGTGGTTTTCTCACCATCACGTTCAGAGTCAGAGGAGTTGGTCTTCAGTTTGCGTTTGGCTGACTTCTTCTCCCTCTCCTGTGATTTGGTTGATGTCTTGTTGAGCTTGAACAGGCACTTCTTCACCCTCCTGCCTGAGCCGTCTGCATTAGCGTCCTGTTCTCCCTCTGAGCTGTGCTATCGACAGGCAGAACACTGACGTGAGGGATTAGACAGGGGAGAGAGGGAGACAGAGAGAGAGTGGAGGAGTTACCGTCCTGTTCTCCCTCTGAGCTGTGCCCTGCTGCAGCGGTCTGGAGAAGGATGTCGGGGACCTCATCAGAATCAGATTCTTCCATTTTAACATCAGAGGAAGCATTGGCTCCCGTGGTCCGCTTCCCCTTGGAGCTTTTTGTCCTCTTGGACGTCTTGCCGTGGCTCTCGTCGTCACTGTCACTGTTGTCCTGTGATGGGTCAGCCTTAACCTCGCCATGCACTGGCTTGCGCTTTGGTGTGGTCTTCACTCTGGAAGACCGCTGTTATGAGGAGGACTGTTTTCCGGGGATGCAGCTCCATCCACTTCTTGCTCTTCTTCTTCTTGCTCTCCTTCTCTCCTCAACTTCTTGCTCTGCTTCTCTCCACCTCCATCTTTGTCCTTACTTTTGGTCCTTGACCCCCGTGTAGTTACCACTGGAACACTGGGCAGGCTGAGGAACTCCTTCTCTGACACCTGGGCCAGACCAGGGGCTCTCCTGTTCTCTTTCCCTGCTGGCTTGGGGAGCGGGTTAACTGCGGCGGCGGGTTTCTTGCACTTAGCAAAAAGTCTAGGTAGAGAGCTGCCAAAGTAGGACTCCAGACTCGGAGCCTCAGGCGTGTCGTCGTCCTCTGAAGCCCCGAGCTCCCTGATCTCTGGAACGTTGTAGCACCAGGCACTGCTGAAGTCTTCCGCTCTCCTATTGGACGGCAGGCGTTCCGAGGGAGGGGCCTGGTCTGCTGGTGTGTCAGTGGCGTCGTCCTCTCTGGCCTTCTTTCTGGTGCTGAGGAGTCTGTTGATGTAGAGGGTCTCGAACTCCGGGGTCTCCGGGGTGGCCTGGTGGTTGCCAGGGAAACAGGGGGACTCTGGAATGGCCAGGGACTCTGGAATGCTGTCTCCCTGCAGAGGTTGAGCGGAGCTGCCATCACGTGACCTAGTGAAGCTCTTAAAGCCTGGGGTGCACAGCACAGGGGGCTCTGGGGACTCCATACTCTCATTGGCGGGTGATGGTTGGTGGGAGAGGCTGTGTGCTGATGGCGGAGGCAGCCCTCCTAGGCTGAAGGACTGGGCTGAGCTGTCAGTTCTTGTGGCCTTCTTCCGATGCAGGTCCATGGTGAAGTCGTTGTTGAGACACATGGTGTGTTCTGTGATCCCAAAGTCCTCCATGCGGGGGGTCTGTGGGTCGTCCTCGTCCATGCGCAGGGTACACTTGGGTGTTTTGGGCATGGGGGGCATGGCCATGCCTAAGGAGGGCGGAGACATGGACATCATGGGGGTGGGGGCCGCCTCACAGGAGAACCCTGTGCCCCCCATGGCCCTCTCTAGGGCGATCTCCGACAGGCCGAAGTCGGAGAGCTGGGGGGTGCGCATGGGGTCCTCGGCCCCCATCTGGTGCATCTTAAAGGGAGTCGCAGGAGGGAGAGGATCCGGAGGCCCCTCCCCCTGGTCCTCCTCTTCTCCCTCTGTCTCATCTTCCTCCTCGTCGCTATTGGCTGAAGCTAGCCGTTTCGCTCTGCCCCCCACCCACCCACCCACCCAACCCCTTGGTCTCCCAGTCACCGACCCAGCAATAGTGCATGTCATGTATGTCGTGACAATGACAACAAAAATATATGACAGTGAGCAACAATATTATCATTGCTCCTCTATAGGTGCATTGTTGCAAAATACGGACAAGACAGACAGAAATAAAACAACTACAGACAGATTAATACATTGATGTAAATGTAACTACAACATGTATCTAATCAAAAGTAATAGGTCTCTTTAGATGAATAGATTTCTTTGGAGCATTGCTTTTTCTTTGTTGCAGTGTTGTGGATTCACAGCCATCTAATCACTTGGAAATTAGTTAATGTAAAAAAAGACAAAAGAATGCAAGAGAATACAGTATGTGCCTGCATCTTTATGCTCTTTTCATTGCCAAGGTAGGGCAAAAGCTGTTTTTTTTGTACGTTTTTGCCACAGGTGAGAGTTTGTCAATTCCCTAACTACGGTAGCTAATGTTACCACCAGGTGCTAGCTAGCTACGGTAGCTAATGTTACCACCAGGTGCTAGCTAGCTACGGTAGCTAACGTTACCACCAGGTGCTAGCTAACTACGGTAGCTAATGTTACCACCAGGTGCTAGCTAGCTACGGTAGCTAACGTTACCACCAGGTGCTAGCTAACTAAGGTAGCTAATGTTACCACCAGGTGCTAGCTAGCTACGGTAGCTAATGTTACCACCAGGTGCTAGCTAACTAAGGTAGCTAACGTTACCACCAGGTGCTAGCTAACTAAGGTAGCTAATGTTACCACCAGGTGCTAGCTAGCTACGGTAGCTAACGTTACCACCAGGTGCTAGCTAACTAAGGTAGCTAATGTTACCACCAGGTGCTAGCTAGCTACGGTAGCTAATGTTACCACCAGGTGCTAGCTAACTAAGGTAGCTAATGTTACCACCAGGTGCACTGCTAGCTAACTACGGTAGCTAATGTTACCACCAGGTGCTAGCTAGCTACGGTAGCTAACGTTACCACCAGGTGCTAGCTAGCTACGGTAGCTAATGTTACCACCAGGTGCTAGCTAACTAAGGTAGCTAATGTTACCACCAGGTGCTAGCTAACTAAGGTAGCTAATGTTACCACCAGGTGCTAGCTAACTAAGGTAGCTAATGTTACCACCAGGTGCTAGCTAACTAAGGTAGCTAATGTTACCACCAGGTGCTAGCTAACTAAGGTAGCTAATGTTACCACCAGGTGCTAGCTAACTAAGGTAGCTAATGTTACCACCAGGTGCTAGTAATTAAGTTCAGACAAGGAAGTCTAGTCAACAAGGCTAGTAGGCCTCAGTGCAACACTCAGGTAATACAGGTAGCAGCTGAATATGTGTATGTGGCTGTGTGACTGACATGGTTACATCAATGAGTAGATGAATGATGCAGTCAGTAGTACAGTACTATCTATTTCATAGACACATGATGGATGATGGGTGAAAATCAAAACAAGCACTCCACTTATCATCCACCAGCTGGCTTGGATGTGAAGATCCTACCACATATCCATATATTTTTTAAGAAAATTGAAATATTTTCTTTTAAATAATCACAAAAAACATACTCACACACAAATAAATAACTATTTACAGAGAAGTGATAAGATTTATATATGAAATAGAACTTTTAATTAAATATTAACAAATAAACACACATTCACACACAAATAAACAAGTTAACCTGAGGTACTATTTACTACTAACTATTTACAGAGAAGAAAAGAGCTACTCTTCCATCTCATTCTCTCTCATCTGCTCGATCCACTGGTCCTTCGTCAGAGACTCAGTCATAGGACAATATGGGTGTCCCTTATAATGGCTGTGGCCAGTCATTGCCTTGGGCTGCCCACACTTCTTGCAGAAGTTAGGCTTTCCACTCCGTTTGCGGACGTTCGGGGCAGCCAGATGAGGGGCAGGTGGAGCAAACAGGGTTTGGAGAATGACAGGAGGAGGGAGAGCAAACACAAGGGGGGAAGGGGTGGGGTTGGTGGTTGGAGGGAAAGTAAAGAGTGGACTGGTGAATGGTGGGTTTATATTCCCAAACATCTGGGGCATAATTCCTAGTAAGACTGGAGGTCTATGCAGGTCCTAGTAAGACTGGAGGTCTATGCAGGTCCTAGTAAGACTGGAGGTCTATGCAGGTCCTAGTAAGACTGGAGGTCTATGCAGGTCCTAGTAAGACTGGAGGTCTATGCAGGTCCTAGTAAGACTCTTAACCCTTAAAGCGTTATCTATAAATCAATATTGTTTCTATTATTATATGTGGGGACGGAAGGAGGGGGCGTACTTTCCTTCTAGGGCTACCGCGGAGTCCAGGATAGTGTCATTTAGCCAGGTTTCCGTGAGAATAATCACACAGCTATCTCCCACGATGTTATTGGTAACGACATGCAGTCTCAATTCGTCCATCTTGTTTGCCAGAGACCTGACGTTGGATGGGAAAATACTCGGCAAAGCAGGTTTATTCAGGCTTCTCCTCAGCCTGGCTAGCAGGCCCCCCCTTCGTCCTCGGCGTTGCTTACGGTCTCGCCACCGTCGTTTACGCTTGAGTGTTGGGAGAGCGTAGTATTGTTCACCCGGCGACCGAGCATTGTCGAGTGGAATCCTTTGTTGTTTCAAGAATTCCGTTGTTACAGTCCTCTCGTTTTGCGCACCAACTTCTAGTAAGTCTAGTCTGCTGTAGGTACTATTTACACAACCGTTCCCTATAAGTACTAAAATAAAAATGTACATACAAATGTACTTAAAAACACTAAAAAACACCAGCGTTGAAGCCACTCTGGCTAACATCTGCAGTATGCAATAATTAGTAATAATTTTGACATTTAGCAGACGCTTTTAATCCAAAGCGACTTACAATTACAAATTACAGGGACATTCCCCCTGGAGTAACTGAGGGCTAAGTGCCTTACCCAAGGGCACACTAGTAGTGGTGTGGCTTCAGGCGGGATTTGAACTCACAACCTTCTGATCACAAGTCCAACTCACTATCCACGAGACCAGAGGTTCCCAAACTTTTTTTTAACCAAGGCACCCCTTAAGCTTTCCCCCTTCTCCAAGGCACCCCAACTCTACGAAGATTTAAAAAATGCCTCGGAGCTTAAACTAAAAACAATACACGATGAATTGGTTTGAAAATGTGTGTTTATATATAATACATAAGTATTGCCCCAATGAATTTTAACAAGATAATAAAAGTAATAAATGGGCAAGAATGCATAGGTCAGTCAAACTATCGCTAAATTAAATAAAATTGTGGCCCTCAAGGATTGTACAATATGGGAGGAGACTCCGAGGGAATTCTTCACACAAATAAAATATCAAAGGCCTGTATAATCAATCAATGGAACAATGCTTTTTTGGGGGGCTTAAATTCTCATTTCAATGCTCATTCTGAGATTATTATTTCACATCTGAACCAAACGGGTAACTCACAGCTATAATAATTTAACAATAATAATCATGACAGAATTGTAAAAATTGAGAGAAATACAAAACAAAGAAATATGTTGTGCGCATTAGTGGGACACATGCGCCTGCTTTTGGGAGCAGAGTCTCTTTATGCGGGGAGAGATAGTGGACAGCGCGACACGCAGGTCCTGTTCCACTGACAGTCGCGTGCGTGTCTTGTTCTTGACGTATGCTAGAGAAGAAAAAGCCAGCTCGCACAAGTAGGAGGTTGGGAAGGGTAAAAGCACCTTGATGGCGCTCTCTGAGAGAGATGGATATTCATGTCCCACAAGCAGCCAAAACCTATCCAAACCTAGCTCACCATGTTTGAGCTTCAGTGTGCGGTCCATAATGAGCTCTGCCAGTTCATCTTGAGCTTTGCTGCTCAAACTAGCGGCTGATGCTGATGAGAGGGGGTTGAACGGATCCCGGAGCCAGTCGTAGTCTTCGTTCATTGGAGGGAAATAGGACTCAAATCTCTCCTCCAGCATACGTAGGTGCGCAGCGATCAGATTCAAGAAAGACGCTGACTTGTGTGCTGCGTCATTGGCCGTCAACGTAAACATTTCAATGTTTTTCTTGGCCACCCCGTCTTGCCACCGTCTCAATTTGGATCGGAATCCGTTCAGTTTGTCTGTCGCTGTCAGGATATTCTCAGCCTTCCCTTGCATTTTTATGTTGAGGTCATTAAGGTGGCTGAAAATATCTGCCAGATAAGCAAGCTTAATCCACCACGATTCATCTTCCAATTGTTCTTTGTATGGCAAGTCGTGCTCACTGACAAAAGTGATCAGTTCATCTCGGAGCTCATAGACACGGGATAACACCTTGCCCCGCGACAGCCAGCGGACCTCTGTGTGTAATAAGAGCCCCTCATGCTCGGACCCCATCTCATTGCACAATGTGCTGAACAGCCGTGACTTCAGCGGGCGTGATTTTACATAATTAACCACCGCTAATTTTCACCGCTTGGTCCAAGACTTCAGTGAGGAGTAGTTAGTTAGTAACTAGTAGGCCTAGTTAGTAAATTAATATCTTTCAAATCTGAGAAATATATCTTTTATTTGCTTATGAACTCCATTGCACATGTAATAAACAAACGTTTATTAATGTATTATTATTATAATTTTATATTATCCTTTTTTTTTTTTTTTTTTTTTTTACGAGCAGATTTGGCGGCACCCCCGGACAGGTGCCGCGGCACCCCAGGGAACCCACTTTGGGAACCTCTGCACTAGACCACCACTACCCCTCATGAACAATGGAAGCTACCAGAACAACGTAAGGTACAGAACATGAAAAGAAAACAAAAGACCAGGGTAGAAACGAACAACTTTCCCTCAGCTTAACTGTGTCAACTGTCACCAAAAGACCGAAAAACATTCAAACTGAACTTGTTTGAACTGGTTGTGTGAATAAAACACACTCCAATCATCACTTTGATGTGCCACTAATCATCTTCATGAGGATGAGAACATGCTCTTCCAGTTTATCAATCTTTCTCTTCAGGTCCACGTAGCAGCAGCATTGGTTGCAAGGACCGTTGACGCTCTTTGAGTGTGTTGTGCTCTGTGGTTCCTTGGGTCCACCCCACCATTCAATCTTCTGTGCAGCGTGATCGTAGCCAGGGGCCGGGGCTGGTGTGACCTCCTCCGTGGCCAGGTGGTTCTGGTTCTGCCTTGGGGTGTTGACTGGGCCGGCGGCGGTGGTGGGGGTGGTGGTGGTGGTCTTGGCCCAGCTCAGGTCAGGCTCAGGACTGGGGGGGGTGGGGGTGGGGGCGGTGTTCTTCAGCTTGGCCTGGGCCAGGCCCTGCAGGATCATGGTGTTGAGGTGGCCGCTGCCGCGCGCCGTATGCAGTATAGATTAACTATGTATTATGTAGATTAACAGTATAGATTAAAAATGCAGTATAAATTAACTACAAATTGAAAGGTAGTATAGTGTTTGATGAATTAAAAAATTTAAAAATATATAGTTTGACCTCAGGTGTGTCTTACCCTGGTACCAATTTCAATATTATTTCATCCATCTTCTCTTCTCTATATTGGAAACCTATTTATTCTGCTGAATTCACTGCTATAAGATATGCAATTGACCTATTGATTTTTATGAGTTAGTAATTCCGCTCTAATTCTCAGAACAGTAGATGGCACTGCTTACTACTACATTACATTAACTACTACTACTAAATATGAAGCTACCCCCAACCTAGTACATCTATGCCCCCAGCTGAATGTAGAGTAAATCATTTACACTTTTTTTGTTTAATGATCTTGATGATACAGAAATCATACACATGTATAGGTTAATGGGGGAAATATAAACATTTTACTCTCTATTTACAAATTGTACAGTATTGTACAGGCAAACAAATTGTATTTGTCGCTATGCTGCACACACAAGTACAACATACTAGATCCACGGTGCTGTGAGAAGGTTTGTCAATGTTTTTCAACCAACAACATGGCAGGAATAGTAATCCATTCTCTGTGTCAAATAGTCATTTATTTAGGCAGGGTTTACCATACCCTTGAGCAGGCACAGGAGACCGAGGGAAAAACAACAGGCGGACGTTTGGCCGGCCTCGGACGGCAGGGCAGGGGGTCTGCAGGAGCTAGGGTCGGGACTGTTTTAACAGGGGGGCGACCGCGGCGGGGCGGGTGGGCCACCTCGATGGGACGGTCCAAGTCCAGATGAGCTGGCTTAAGGCGATCCACCGAGATGCGTTCCTTACTACCCCCCATGTCGATAATAAAGGATTTGTCGCCTGTCTCCACGACCCGGTAGGGACCATCATAGGGCGGTTGCAGAGGGGCTCGATGGGCGTCTTGGCGGATAAAGACATACCCCGCTGCCTTCAGATCAGGCGGGACACGTACCTTAGGAACGCCGTGGCATCAGGTAGGGATCGGCCGGAAGGACTTGGCCTTGTCCAGCAGCGCACTTCGCTGTTCTGGTGCTGACCAGGGGACCGTAGCACAGGGGAGGAAATCCCCCGGAACCCGGAGGGGTTGGCCGTACACCAGCTCAGCAGAGGACGAAAGGAGGTCCTCCTTAGGTGCAGTACGGAGTCCCAGCATCACCCAAGGAAGCCTGTCGACCCAGCCGTCGCCCCGGAGATCGGCTTTAAGGGCAGCCTTCATGGACATATATAAATTAACATATAATTTAATAATAACACAGAATTTATTAATTATAAATTCAACATCTGTAGTCAAGAGAAATTGTGCAACCTTTCTAAACAAGCATCTAGAGAGGGCCTCAGAGCGACAGGGCAACGGAACATCTTGAGTCAGCACAGCGAAGTGGTCGGGCGGCGGTGTAGGGCTTGACACTGGCCTGGAGGTAACAGTGTCACTGTTTGAACAGTTTCACTGTTTGAACAGTGAAACAGTGAAACACCATGTCTTTGAACAGTGACACAGTCTCCAAGTCAAAGTCCATGAGGTAGGCGGAACTGGAGGTGAAGCTGGCGGGAGACTGGTGGGAGCTGGCTTTAGATAGGATGAATTCATCCTGTGCTTGACTTAGTCTGATCCAGCTAAAGGTGGTGCACAGAGCCCACTAAAGGTGGTGCACAGAACTAAATCTAAACTACATGAAATGTACCCTGATTCCGATCCCAAATGTGATCATTGCGGCAGTCTACAGGCAGACCTCTCACATGTGTTCTGGTCTTGCCCAAAGGTGGGAACATATTGGTCTTTCAATTTTTTTAATGTCTTCTTGATATTGTTGAATAACAGTTTACAACCTTGCCCGTTACTGGCCATTTTCAGGGTGCCAGTCTGTTCTTGTTATTATTATTATTATTATTATTATTATTATTATTACTTTAATTGTGGTTAAAACTGGGACAACTTCGTAGTGAATGTGGAAAATCGGGACATTTTAATGCTTAACAGACATTTGTCAGGACTCGGGACACCCTACTCGGGACAATCCCTGACACCCCGGGACGTCTGGCGGTAACATCTGGCCCAGGAACAGTTTACAAAATGTGCTTCACCTGAAATCAATCACACTAGCTAGTCAACTAACAGAGCTTGTTTTTTGAGCCTGCTAACAATGTAGTGTTATAGTTAACTAGGTAGCAGTGGGGATTACTCACCGAATCCATTGCATTGCAGCATTTTGGCTTGACTAGCGAGTTTGTGTTGTGATTTTCCACAACTTTGAAATGTATTTCCGTGTTTCAAAATGTCTGAACATTTTGATTGGTTGCCCAAATGACCAGACCGTGTCACATACCATGATGTCACGATTTCAAAATCACACAGAAATAAAATGAAGCATTTTCATGTATACCACAACTTTTTTTTCAATCTCCTGAGGCGCTATTCTTCTCACTTTTGCTTTACCATTATCCTGGTGAATAAAAACTGACCTTACAGTTATGAATGGCTTACTGTTACAAACTTGAGTAGCCTAGTCTAGAGGGCTACGGCTGCCTAGTAGTCTGGTAAACTAGCCTGTATGTTTTGATTTGAGTTGTAAGAGCATGCGGACCGTGCTGCATATGATGTAACCTGGGGAGGCAGTTGGCTACTCACCTGGATCCAGACACGCTCCGTCGAGACACAGCAGTCGGCCAGCCCAAGCAGGGCGACACATGATAATATATAACACGCAAAACAATCCCAAAGAATATTATAATATCCAATTTAAGATATGAAAACAAATCCTGCATTCTTCGACGGCCACTGAAAGAAGAAGCATTTTTTTATGGTCCACTTTAAACATCTTTTACTTTAGCAAATTACATTGCATAGACATTCTTGTATAAATGTGTAATCATTGCATGTAATTATTGCTTCAGATTTGTATTCTGTTTTACTTATTATGAAGCACTGGCGCGTCACATTTGACCGCAGGTTTTTGTTTCCAGTAGGCAAGGCCTATGTAACTGCACCAATTATGTCCATGTTATATTCAATATGTCAGTTCTTTAAAACACAAAATGGGGTATTCTAATGATTCTTTAGTCCTGACTAAAATGGGGTATTCTAATGATTCTTTAGTCCTGACTAAACACAACTAGATATATGTCATATATATATATGATATTATTCTTATTATATTATATTATGATCTTTTCCAGAGCTCGCTCCCAGATCTTACACACATACCTCATTGATACAGCCTCTTTTATACATCTGTACATTACATACTGTACATGAGCTACCGTAACTGTACTTAGCTCATATACCTCTACACTACCATACATGCCATACTGTACCTATTACTATCATTGTCATGTTTTTATATCATGTTTTTATATCACTATGTGCACTTCTGGTTAGAAGCTAACAAGCTAAGCTTGTTTTATATGAACATAAGAGTCGCCAAGTTGGCAACACTGAACACTGGTGTTAACTGTGAAATTTGTTTTTGACCACTCACCTGGCTGAAAACCCTCTCAATTTCAGCATTTGAGTGTTGCATGGACCATGGACAGAACAGACACACCAGCCATGGACAGAACCGACACCATCTGGTTTCTATGATAATTTACTAGTCAGTAATTGAGTAAAGATAAATAAGATATTGAAGGAATTGCCCACGACACCTTTTATTTACTTTCCCTCCCACACTACAAGTGACGTAGAGCCATAAGACGTAGAGCTGGGGTTCGTAAAAAATATCCCCAAGGTATGGGTTGGGTTGATGTACCCATGTATAGGCTCTTTATCACCTTGCTGCTGACAGACTTGATCAAGCCAGTCAAAGCCTTGATAGCCAACTGTACTGTAGCCGACTTTGTCGCTAAAACTGGCGACTTTCCAGACCCCGCCCCATAGGGGAGCTCTGCTCCTATTGGCTTACCCAATGACTGAATTTTTCGATGCCTGCGGGGGCTATAAAAGGGACGTCCTTCCCTCAGTCTCGCTCAGCCCGTCAGTGACGGTGCAGTGTGTGTGTGTTAGCCCGTCAGTGACGGTGCAGTTTGTACAGCTGTTCCTTTGTGTCGACCTCCCTCTGTGCCTAGAGACTCTTACACAGCCATATTGGATTTATATATTTTATTTTATTTTGTATCTAAAGAGGTAAACCTTGATAACTTTTGAACCGTACATGATAGAACCATGGGGTTTGGACCATTGTTTTTCTCATGAAATTCTCTGTGAGATGGACATATTTATTTTAATTTGTCGCTGGTCGCTTTTGACTAATTAAAGAGGGTCTGGAACGTCACCAGATATAGCGACAAAGTTGCCAAGTTGGGAATAGGGCTGGGCAAACGCTAAAAAAATATTTTCCGATAATCACAAGAATTAACGATCAATTATCGATTAATTGATAAGCTTTTTTTTCATTAAAACAACAGTGTAGGGTTAAAATGTGTGGATTGAAGCACAGTTACTAACGTAAACGTTAGACACTGGCAGTATATCACATTGTCCTCCTGATTAGCGTAAAATCTAGTCACTAGGTGCCTGTAGTTAGTTACTGGAAGTATATCACATTGTCCTCCTGATTAGCGTAAAATCTAGTCACTAGCGTAAAAGTTCACCAACTGTGGGACAGTGAGTGGAAGAAGTCCCTTTCACAGTTTACACTGCTGGCTGGGACCGTCAGGGCAATGCCATAAGGGTTTCATCAGAAATGTTGTCAATTCTGTTGGCAGCGGTCTCATTTTCATCTTCTTGAAGGTTTGTGCCTGTTCCTTCTTCAAGGCCTATGACAACGCAATATATGATGTTTTGACATACAAGCGGTTGCCCTTGTTCCAAACTTATCTTAGGTTAGTTAATACTGTGTCGGGAGGCAGGCTCACCTCAGGTCAAAGGCCAGGGAGAAAATATGTGTTTTAGCTAGTTTTTAAAAAGCCTCGATGCTCTCTATTAAGTATTACCGGTACTTACTTTACTTTTTTATTTATTTATTTTTTTACTTTATTCTATTATTGTTGATTTTTTATCTTGCTGCAATGCCAATGTTTAAGACCAGGTGAGAGACCAGGTGAGACCAGGTGAGAGACCTCACAATTATAGCGTTTTAGTCTTTCTTAATCAGCTGCTCCTGAATGCCTTCAGTAGGCCTACATTACATTATATTACCGCATTGTAACAACATCGACTTTTATTTCAACTGTCTGGTCGTCATGTATTACATTTAGTGTATATGTCTTTTTTTCTACAAAACAAAACTGAACACGTTCATACATTCCAGATATTTGTATTAAGAGACAACGTGATTTCTAAGAAGCTGTTTAACATGCAGTGTTGATTGAGAGATCTTGATCTTTACACATATAAAGAATGGCCCACAGGACACACAATTCTCTATATTTGCTTGATACGTACTGTATTTAAGAATGCAATGACACTGGTAATTCAGTTAATATTTATTTATTTAATGTTTCAAAACACAATCCTTCAACTCAGAACTAACTGCACTTTATTTAAAACTTTTTTTCTTTTTAAATTGCTAGAGTGCAAAATAACAGCATCCGCACACTCAAACACTGTGCAAAAATAGATATTTTTTTTTTTTTAATTCTCTAAAACAAAAGGGTCATAAGTGCAACTTCGCTGCAACATTTCTGTCTGACAATGTGGCTTGTACTACATAAAAGAAAAGCAAACCCTAACCTTCACCATGATAGTGAAAACAGGGAGACAGCCAAAATGACAGCTGCAGTAAATGCATTAGCGTAACAAACGAAAGGAAAACAAGTTCACTCCAAAGTGCTCTTCAGGTAGCTGCTGCCCTCTCACAGGTAGTAGAGGAAGTCATCCAGGTTCATGTTGGGCTCTCTGTGGATCTACAAAACAAAACTGAACACGTTCATACATTCCAGATATTTGTATTAAGAGACAACGTGATTTCTAAGAAGCTGTTTAACATGCAGTGTAATAATAAACTAGATGTTTCTGGCTCATCATCATCACCACCACCACCACCATCAACCTCATCTTCTCCACTGTGCTCTTTTCCTTTTGTTGAAGCTTCTTTTGTCCTCTTCTTCTTTTTCGGTTCCTCACCATATGTGTGAGGATAGGAGTATGCCATATGCCTACATCCCCTCTAAAGTGGATCTTGGCTCGTCAGCTGGCTCCACAGATTTGCTCATTACAGGTCTGATTGTTATAACTCTTCTATTATAACAATAATTGAGAGGTGGAGGCTTTCTCACCATCGTGTTCAGAGTCAGAGGAGTCAGAGCCTTCCTGCTTATTATTAGAGGCCTTCTTAGCTTTGGTGGAGGCTTTCTCACCATCGTGTTCAGAGTCAGAGGAGTCAGAGCCTTCCTGCTTATTATTAGAGGCCTTCTTAGCTTTGGTGGAGGCTTTCTCACCATCGTGTTCAGAGTCGGAGGAGTCAGAGCCTTCCTGCTTATTATTAGAGGCCTTCTTAGCTTTGGTGGAGGCTTTCTCACCATCGTGTTCAGAGTCGGAGGACTCAGAGCCTTTCTGCTTCTCATCAGATGCCTTCTTGGCTGCGGTGGTTTTCTTACCATCACGTTCAGAGTCAGAGGAGTTGGTCTTCAGTTTGCGTTTGGCTGACTTCTTCTCCCTCTCCTGTGATTTGGTTGATGTCTTGTTGAGCTTGAACAGGCACTTCTTCACACTCCTGCCTGAACCGTCTGCATTACCGTCCTGTTCTCCCTCTGAGCTGTGCTATCGACAGGCAGAAAACTGACGTGAGGGATTAGACAGGGGAGAGAGGGAGACAGAGAGAGAGTGGAGGAGTAAGGGGGTAGTAAGCCTGTCTAGACAAGCTGTGAAAACTCATGAACCTGAACACACAGTGACACTTTACTGTCCAAACACACAGAATACCAGGGCATTCAATATTCCTTGGTAATTGGGTTATAAATCCGCACGCATGAACACACGCACGACAGGTTGCAGGGTTCATACCAAACCATGGGTTATTTAATGTGTTGATTTAGCTATATGGCTTACAAAAAGATACTGCAATGAGTATGAACTAGAGCAATGTTGCATACCGGTGCATAATGCTGCATGTTCTGTAACGCCTTCTCTGCCGCTGCCTGTCGAGCCATCGGCAGGCGTCGGGGTCTCATCCTGATGGGTGGAGCATCCCTCGTATCGATGCTGTGTTGGGCTAGGTGGGTCTGTCCCACGTCCCACGTGGCACGTCCCACGTCCGCGATCTCTCACGTTCTCCCTTCTTCCTCGTGGTCCCCTGGCTGTGAACCTGACTGATCAGGGGGACACTGTTGGGTCTCCTCACTGGGTTCCCAGAAGCCTCTGCTTCCACTGACGCCCCCGAGGAGACGGTCCTGGAGGTCAAGAGGTCACATCGCAGATGGCCAATCAGCTGCTGCTGCTCTACCAGCGCCTCGCTCTGGATGCGTCTGTGCCGGAGGTGTGCCTCTCTCTCCTGGAGGAGTCTCCGCACCTCCCTCTGCGCCTCCTTTTTTTTTCGCAACCAGGCTGGCTCTGTGTTTGATGCAATGCTGTCAGCTAGCTGCATATGCAACTCTGACTCGGCCTTTATCAGGTCCTTGTAGTGCCGAGAGACGGGAGTCGGAGGCGGCGTATCAAATGTCACAGCTAAACGTTTATTAACAAACATGAACAAGCTCCACAGATTTGCTCATTACAGGTCTGATTGTTATAACTCTTCTATTATAACAATAATTGAGAGGTGGAGGCTTTCTCACCATCGTGTTCAGAGTCAGAGGAGTCAGAGCCTTCCTGCTTATTATTAGAGGCCTTCTTAGCTTTGGTGGAGGCTTTCTCACCATCGTGTTCAGAGTCAGAGGAGTCAGAGCCTTCCTGCTTATTATTAGAGGCCTTCTTAGCTTTGGTGGAGGCTTTCTCACCATCGTGTTCAGAGTCGGAGGAGTCAGAGCCTTCCTGCTTATTATTAGAGGCCTTCTTAGCTTTGGTGGAGGCTTTCTCACCATCGTGTTCAGAGTCAGAGGAGTCAGAGCCTTCCTGCTTATTATTAGAGGCCTTCTTAGCTTTGGTGGAGGCTTTCTCACCATCGTGTTCAGAGTCGGAGGAGTCAGAGCCTTCCTGCTTATTATTAGAGGCCTTCTTAGCTTTGGTGGAGGCTTTCTCACCATCGTGTTCAGAGTCAGAGGAGTCAGAGCCTTCCTGCTTATTATTAGAGGCCTTCTTAGCTTTGGTGGAGGCTTTCTCACCATCGTGTTCAGAGTCGGAGGACTCAGAGCCTTTCTGCTTCTCATCAGATGCCTTCTTGGCTGCGGTGGTTTTCTTACCATCACGTTCAGAGTCAGAGGAGTTGGTCTTCAGTTTGCGTTTGGCTGACTTCTTCTCCCTCTCCTGTGATTTGGTTGATGTCTTGTTGAGCTTGAACAGGCACTTCTTCACACTCCTGCCTGAACCGTCTGCATTACCGTCCTGTTCTCCCTCTGAGCTGTGCTATCGACAGGCAGAAAACTGACGTGAGGGATTAGACAGGGGAGAGAGGGAGACAGAGAGAGAGTGGAGGAGTAAGGGGGTAGTAAGCCTGTCTAGACAAGCTGTGAAAACTCATGAACCTGAACACACAGTGACACTTTACTGTCCAAACACACAGAATACCAGGGCATTCAATATTCCTTGGTAATTGGGTTATAAATCCGCACGCATGAACACACGCACGACAGGTTGCAGGGTTCATACCAAACCATGGGTTATTTAATGTGTTGATTTAGCTATATGGCTTACAAAAAGATACTGCAATGAGTATGAACTAGAGCAATGTTGCATACCGGTGCATAATGCTGCATGTTCTGTAACGCCTTCTCTGCCGCTGCCTGTCGAGCCATCGGCAGGCGTCGGGGTCTCATCCTGATGGGTGGAGCATCCCTCGTATCGATGCTGTGTTGGGCTAGGTGGGTCTGTCCCACGTCCCACGTCCGCGATCTCTCACGTTCTCCCTTCTTCCTCGTGGTCCCCTGGCTGTGAACCTGACTGATCAGGGGGACACTGTTGGGTCTCCTCACTGGGTTCCCAGAAGCCTCTGCTTCCACTGACGCCCCCGAGGAGGCGGTCCTGGAGGTCAAGAGGTCACATCGCAGATGGCCAATCAGCTGCTGCTGCTCTACCAGCGCCTCGCTCTGGATGCGTCTGTGCCGGAGGTGTGCCTCTCTCTCCTGGAGGAGTCTCCGCACCTCCCTCTGCGCCTCCTTTTTTTTTCGCAACCAGGCTGGCTCTGTGTTTGATGCAATGCTGTCAGCTAGCTGCATATGCAACTCTGACTCGGCCTTTATCAGGTCCTTGTAGTGCCGAGAGACGGGAGTCGGAGGCGGCGTATCAAATGTCACAGCTAAACGTTTATTAACAAACATGAACAAGCTCCACAGATTTGCTCATTACAGGTCTGATTGTTATAACTCTTCTATTATAACAATAATTGAGAGGTGGATGGGTTATTTAATGTGTTGATTTAGCTATATGGCTTACAAAAAGATACTGCAATGAGTATGAACTAGAGCAATGTTGCATGCCGTCTCTCAGGTAACGCGAAAACAACTCTCCTAAACTCAGTTTGGCGGCGGTTGTTATTTGCCACACTTGGGAACTGGAGCTGGGGGTGGGCCAGTCTTCCACCGCTTGCACCTTCTCCTGTGTGGTGCTTATACCGCCAGACCCCAGCTTGTGCCCCAGAAAGTTGACCTCCCATCTCATGAAGTGGCATTTCTGGGGGTTTAGCTTCAGACCCGCTGCAGCCACCCTCTCCAGCACGCGTCTGAGCGCCCTGAGGGCCGTCTCGAATGATTCTCCATGGGCCAGGATGTCGTCCAGATATACGACGCACTCTATTAGACAAAAAAACGCTGTAATTAGTCGCTACTTGGTTTTCAGGTCAAAAAAGTGTGGTGTGGGAACTTGAGATTAGAAGACCAGTGATGATAGTGGGGGATTCGAATCTCAATAGAATCCCCCCTTTCAACTATCCACTGGTACAAATTGACAGTTTCCCGGGGGCCAACATTTTCCTTTTTTTTTCTTTTTTATTTCACTCCCATCCCAGTCACAGCCTTGTTGCATGTCAAGGTGGAGTTTGGTCTTTCATTGTATTGATCACAATGTTTGATTGATATTCAATCAGTACCTTCAAACTCGATTGGATCTACTTAACTTAGTCTTAACTGTCATAGAGAGAGACTAGCAGGGTTTAATACAGGAGAGAGACTAGTCTACGTAGCTAGCCTAGCCGTGATGCAGCACTAGACAGACACACACAGCACAGCCTGCTGAAGTGAGCTCGATAAGCCATAGGGCTAGGATAGGATAGGATAAGCAACAGGGCTAGGATAGACAGACACACACAGCACAGCCTGCTGAAGGATAGCAGCTGGACAACTACGTTTCAGGTGGTTTGCAGAAATAAGCTGAGAGCTGAAGATCTAAATGATGCTTGAAGACATAGGCATGGGTACTGTGCTCCCTTAACAACACATTCTCCATTCAGCCATAACAAACTTCAATGTGTATCACTTAACGCTGACATCTCGATCGATACACTATCGATAGTGTCAGTTGGTTTAAACAATACAGACTTCCGTGTCTCACTCTCACACCCTGTACTCTAAAATACTATTGAAACGTTGCTTAATTCCTAAAAGTCTGAGGGAAGAAAGTTGAGAATCCATTTATCCATCTATCTACCGACACGGATGCCATGGGCGTTGGCGACTCCCACGGTCCCTGGTATTCCGGAAGGGCCGCAGCTGCCTCCTCCCAGTATTGTGGATGGTCATAGAATAGTCATTACACTGATCATCGATAAGCAATAGGGCTAGGATAGAATCTCGTACAGTGTTGGCCGAGTATGGAGAGAGACCTGTGGAGACATCAGTTCATTGCTATCATAAGACTCAATCTTATAATCATACTCTTATTATATTAGCAATAACCCTAACCCTTAACATCCCCACTCTATTAGACAAAAAAACGCTGTAATTAGTCGCTACTTGGTTTTCAGGTCAAAAAAGTGTGGTGTGGGAACTTGAGATTAGAAGACCAGTGATGATAGTGGGGGATTCGAATCTCAATAGAATCCCCCCTTTCAACTATCCACTGGTACAAATTGACAGTTTCCCGGGGGCCAACATTTTCCTTTTTTTTTCTTCAATCATCGGATCACCCATCTTCAGTGGCTCCCTTCCTTCTGGTACTCAGACACAGAATGGCCATGAATGGTCAGGATGGGGGGGCTGGTGGGGGAGCCGGGGAGGCGGTCGGAGGGGGGGCTGGTGGGGGGGCTGCGGAGGTCCGGGTGAATGGCAGCGTTGTCGATGTACTCGTCCTCAAGGGGCTCCTTGAGACCCTGTAAATGCCTCAGCTGCTCAGCTCCCCTCCTCTTCCTCTCCTGATCCTCATCTCTCCGTACGACACCTGGTTGCAGATGCAGTAGCGGGGCTCGTTGGGGTCGTAGGTCCAGTCCACCTGGCTGTTAGCCTCAGACTCTGGCAGGGCAGTGAAGGTTTTCCTCAGACTCCCATGTGTTATCCGTATCTGTAAATCCTTTCCATTTGAGAAAGAATTCAACCTTATTTTTATTTTGGGGATAGTATAGGAGTATAGTTATGGATCTGGGACCCCTTAACATCATTATTTGATTTTTTCAAATTATCATTTTATTTCCCCACTCTATTGGACAAAATCACGCTATAATTAGTGAAGTAGTGAAGGCTGTGCGCTCATCCGACACCGACATAACCCCCGAAAAGTGCTTGGAAGCTCTGGAAAGTGCATTTGGACTGGCGGAATCTGGAGATGATTAACACTACTTCCTGTTATAGCAGGACACACAGACACGTACTACAATACTCCTCTTTCACTGCATGTCACCTGAATACCGTACATGTGCCCTTTTGGAGCTTGGTTTGTGAATGTACAACATTATACAATATGAAATAAACAATAGTAAATGTCAATCAAGCAAGTGTGAAGTATTATCATTAAATATCAAACATACATACATAATATCAACAAACCATTCCTGAAGCTCCAGCTGTAACTCCCTGTACCCACAGAGACCCCTCTGCTACTGTACTAACTCCCTCATCCTGCTGTTGGTCTAATCACCTCTTCTTCTCAAGTTTCCCAAACCCTATCACCAAACCAATGCTCCCTCCCAAAAGTCCTAATCCTATCCCCCCCACAGCCATACAAGTTGTCATTGACATCCATTCCCCTTCAAACACTATAAAAGAAAGACTAAAGGAAAAGTAAACCAAACAAGAAACAGAGCAACTAAAAGAATGGTTCCAGAGGTGCTGGATGCATTTGAGTTTCACTCCCATGCGTCGTCGTCATCTGCAGCGCTGGCAGCTGGCTGCTGCCTGGACTCATTATTGGCTGAAGCTCCACCCATCCTTGAGTCTGTGGAGGCAAGGTTGAACTTAGAGGTCCCATGGGCACCGGAGGCCGCATCCTCCAACCATTTGGGCACTTCCTGTTGAGCCCCAGTGAGGATTTTGATCAGACCCGGAGCCAGCTGGCTGTCTGTGTTCGGGTCTTAGAAGGTCACAGCTCTCCCAGTGTTGCCGCAGCGACCCGTCCTCCCTATGCGGTGCACATACTCATTTATCTCTTTTGGGAGGTCATAGTTCACCACATGCTGAACGTGTTCGATGTCGAGGCCGCGTGCTGCCACAGAGGTGGCCACCAGGACGGGACACTTGCCCGCGCGGAAGTCTGACAGCGCCTGCTCTCGCTCCCGCTGCTCACGGTCTCCATGAATACTAGTAGTAGACACCTTCTCCTGACAAAGGTACGTGGCGATGAAGTCAGCCTTCCTCTTCGTATCCACAAATACCAAGGTGCGCTCCGTTCCTGTAGTATTGAGTATCTCCAGGAGCTTGTCCCTCTTGTCATACTGAGACACCTCTACGATCACCTGCTCCACGTCATTGTAATTTTTATTTGATCAGGTAACAAACACATTTCCTTGTGGCTTAAATGTTGCTACAATTGAAGGTCAGACTTTCAGAGATTACTGTTACATGCAAGTGTTGTAGATTACCTCTCTGGATGTATAATTGTTACTGATATGGAGAGAGCGAGAGAGAGATTTCTGGATTACTTTGCTTTGATTCTCAGGGTTTCGGCACCTTCCTGCAACATGTCCATTCTCTCCATGCGCGGGCGAATTCCTGGCCCTTCCATGCGGGAGTCGCATGGAATGAGTCGCATGGAATGGATAGTGTAACGATCCTGTATGAGGCCCCGTTAACAGCTCCTCCAAGGGAGTTAACTCTCTTGGTCTAATGGTTAGCGCGGCCGTCGGTTATGTGGGAGATCCGGATGTGTATCGACTCCCGCATGGGGCGAGTTACACTACCAAGGACACGTTCGCTACACTGGTGTCAGAAAGTTGGGATGGAAGGAAGGCCATCGGAGAGGCGTGTCCACGTGAGGGACTTGACATAGTGAAGCGTGAGGGCACGCTCTCCCGAACGGTGAGGATAGTGTAACGATCCTGTATGAGGCCCCGTTAACAGCTCCTCCAAGGGAGTTAACTCTCTTGGTCTAATGGTTAGCGCGGCCGTCGGTTATGTGGGAGGTCGGGGTTCGACTCCCGCATGGGGCGAGTTACACTAGAAGATTCCCGTTCGCTACACTTGTACCATGGAACTCTTTAACCCTGGTGGCTCTGGTTCCTCCTCTGTCGGGGCCTGGCACCCTGGTGGCTCTGGTTCCTCCTCTGTCGGGCCTGGCACCCTCTCTGGCGGGCCTGGCCACCCTTATCGTCATCTCCTCGGTGTTCTCTGGTGGGTCTGGTAACCCTGGTCGTCGTTTCCCTCTCTGGTGGCCCTGGTTCATCCCTCAGTCATCCGGCTGGATATTGCGTAGCACGCCGTCTCTGGATTCTGGTAAAACGGCTTCCACTCGGAAATATATATCACATTCTTGCCGTGGCAAAAATCAAGTGTATCTGCAATAATACAGGGCCACCACTGGTCTGTCTGAGGAGACAGTTAACAAATAAAAAAAAACTGCAACAGAATTTTATGTCTAATCAAACCAACATCTTAATATTCAAAATAGGAAACGGTAGAACATTTTCGTGTGATTTGAAAATCATAAACAAATGTGTCATGTTTTATGATGTCAAAATATACTTACTGAAAAATCATTCAAAAACAAGAAAAACCAGGGTTAATTGTTAATGAGTTAGTGGGAGTTAGCAATCAAAAATATAGTATTTTATGAGCCTCTGATACGACAGGCCACATGGTTCTTTTTTCAATACATCATGGTCTGAACAATGCATGAATACCAAACAGATCTATATAATTTTGGACAGGTTTATGCAAAAAACTCAAAGTGGAGAGTGATCAGTTCTCCCAGAGTTTCACACATAAACCCACCTTCTTGAGAATAGAAATAACTCTCAGGGTCTTTCTGCGCAAGAAAGCAGCTCCCCCTGACTTGGGTTAGAAAATATAAAACCTTGCCTAATGCAAAAATTTGTTTTTAAAATAGAAAAACAGAAACTCAAAAACCACTAGGGTCTCTTTTCACAACAAGACAATTCAAAACTCAACAATTTTCCTAAAAGTGTCGGAAAACAAGAACATTCTTAAACCATCAAAGATATACAAAAACTGGAGCTGTACATGGAGAAACAACAATTATAGACTATTTCCTAAAATTGCTGCTGTGGTAAGTGTGGAATGTGGGACACGTTGGTGATGGGCTCCATCTTCTCTGGGTTCCCGATGCTCACCTCGGGGATCCACAGGGCACGTTCTCTTCATGGTGCTTCAGACCTCGGAATGGTTCAGACCTGACGACCTCTGACCTCAGAATGGTTCTGTTCTAGTTGTACTTTGTTAATACTGTTCAGACATGTGCTGCTTGGCTGCTGCGCTGCCTGACAACACGGCCGCTACGGCTGGCGGAGGACTGCTAGCTGTGTTGAGAGATTTTGAAGGTCAGGGTACAGGGGCAGAGGATCTAAATCCATGCTATTGGTTGGAGGTAATACTTTATCTTCCTGCTCTTTTACTTTCTGTAGCAATTTCAAAAGTAAACCCTCTTCTGAGTTCTTGTGTTTGTCCTCTGCCATGCGTTCCCACTTTCTAAAACAATCCCATTTAACATGCTAACGCTCAGTGTCCCACATGTAGCAGGAAAAGATGAATATTTGGACCATAACCCAATATGTTTAACAGCAGATAAACCCCATTTGTCTGCCATTATCTTAGCAGGACCAAGAAGTGGTGTCACTCTCTCTCTGAACGACTTGATTTTATACCCATTTTAAACTCAAAATCAAGATATATTCAAAGGAACAACATAGATACAAATAGCACTATTAGTTAAAATAGCTTAAAAAAAACACACAAGGAATGAAAACAGCTGTAATGTCTTATCACAAATAAGAAAATTCAAAACAATTACAATACAATACACAAACAAACTTGGTCTGTGGAGATTAGACTCTGGGCTTCAGGGGAGGGGTGGCTGGTAGGTCTTTTACATATGCACTGAGTCAACAGAAAAACTGAAGTATTAACACTGATTAACTAATTAAAACTGGAGTTCAGAACTTTGGTTAGCTCAATGAAACTCTATATTCATACATGGACAATTCAGAACACCTGGTTGGCTCAATGCATTTTATGGATAAGTACCACCTTGTGGAATGCTGAAACAGTGCTTCAGGCCTCACTTGTGGAGGAGACGATCACAGTCTTAATAACGACGATAGTGGTGACAATGATGGTGGGTGGTGGTGGTGGTGGTTATGGAGCGGTGTGTGTGTGTGTGTGTGTTTGTGTGTGTAGGGGGGGTGGGGACCCCCACACAGGCGGGCCTCTCTAACAGTGCTCCAGATAGTCAATGACCCGAGAGATGGACTTCTGCCCCGTTGTGCCCACGTCACATGTAAGGTTCATGAAATTTAGGAACTTCTTGAGCATTTCCGTCATTATTGAGAAATCTCCTTTCGGCAGATTATGCCTCACAGTAGTCACATTCATGGGACTTCCCTGGCAGAGACAGCCCAGCAGCAGTGCAGTGTAGGAGGCCACGATGCTGTCCTCCATGTGCTTCCCAGCATGCTGGAGAGCTTTATTGAGGTCCAGCTCTTCGTCCTCCTCTTCCTTCTTGGCCTTCTCCTTCTCCGTCTCGGGGTTGGTGTTGTTGTTCTCCACCGCCACCACCCACTGGATCTCGCCGCCCGACTCCTGCCACTCGCCGCTCTGGTCCAGCGCGGGCTTGGGCGCGTCATTGATGAAGTCGTCGGTCTCTGCCTCTGCACACACTGAATACCATTAAATAGGATCCTCTGAGTATGATGTATTCCTTAGTATTACCTATAGTATTATTATTAGTTAGTATTCCTTTAATCCTCTGGTCCAGCGCGGGCTTGGGCGCGTCATTGATGAAGTCGTCGGTCTCTGCCTCTGCCAGCACGGCCGCCTGCTCCCGTTGGAGGGAGAGCTGCACCAGTGCGGAGATGGCACTCAACGAGCCCTCGGTCTTCAGCTCCTCCTTGTCGGCCACCAGGACGGAGGTGAAGGGGGCTCCCCCGTCCATCTCCATCTCACACAGACAGTGGCGGTTCCTGGCGCTGTACTCCACCAGGTTGATCAGCAGACCCAGACCCAGGACTCTGATGTCGAACCTCTGCTCCGCAGGCAGGTACTGGGGCACCCGCAGGACACAATTCAGAGCTGTGATGATGAAGTTGTCCTGCTCACCCGTCTTTGTGCTTCCCCACTCGTTGTCGTGGGTGAGGTTGAGCAGCACCCCTATGATGGCTCTCATGCAGTCTTCCACGGCCTTGCCCACGTTGCTGTTGCTGCAGTAGGGGAGGGCGGTGCCGGCGGAGCACAGGGCGCTGTTCACCTCCCTGCTGTAGCGCTGGATCATCTCCTCACAGTGGCACAGCGCCTTGGCCGAGGAGGCAATAAGCGAGGAGTCCTTGTAGGCGATCAGGTAGCCTTGGTTCTCTGGGTTACCTAAAGTTACGCTCTCCAGGACTCGTAGACACCTCTCAGCCCCCCACAGAGACGCCACCAGCTTCTCCTTGTCATCCTCTTGCCTCAGGTTCCCGACACATTCTTTCACTTTATCCACTATGTGATCAAGACCTCCCAGAAGCCTCAACTCCTCCTTAAACCAATCCCCTGCCCGCTTGGAGGTCAGCGATAACAAGGTCTCCATGGCTAGATGCCCTGATGTGATGTTCTCCAGGTCCAGATGCTTGTTGTGGACCGTCTCACACAGCTTGCGGATCTTCTCCTTGACCTTGCCCATCTCCTTGGCGGTGAGCTGGTCGTCTGCGCCGGAGAGGTCCCCCTCCAGCTCCAGCAGACGCAGCATCAGGTCCAGGCTGGCCCGGTCCAGGTCCATGTTCAGCCGGTCCCTGCTCAGGATGTACATCAGAGAGGCCGTGCACAAGGCCAGGTTCGGGTGCTGGGGAGCGTCGTTGAGCGTTTTGAAGACCTGCGCCACCTTCCCTCTGGCTCTCAGGTGCATCCTGAAGCTAGGCATGGCACACCTAGTGGCCAGGTTGATGATGCTAAGGCAGCGTGTGTTGAGGGGCTGGCCACTCTTCAGTCCGGTGGCCAGGTACTCAAAGTCGTCAGTGAACTCCTGGTTCTCCCCAAACTCCACCACGTCGTTGAAGTGCTTCACATGCTGGACTACCGTGTACAGCTCCTTGTGCTCTTTCCTACATTTCAGTGCAGTGACGATGTCCTGGTAGGGCTCGGTGGGGAAGGTCACCGACTTCATGACCTTGGGCGGTGGGGGCGGAGCTTTGAACACCCCGTCATCTTTATGGGGGTTGGTCTCCTTGCTGCTGCTGCTGCTGCCGCCACCGCTGCTGCTGCCCCCTGACAGACTGGCCGGTGCAGTCTGTGACCGAGCCAGGGGTGGCGGGGGCAGCTCTTCTTGCTCTGGTCTGTTCCAGTGTCGGGCATTGTACACTGCTTTAGTGGGAGACTTCTTGGGCCCACTGAAGATCTTCCTGCTGCTGTCCTTGGATTTCTCCGCCGGCTTGCCTAGGGGCCGGCTCTGCTGTTGAACATCTGACACGGTGGGATAGTTGTCCTCCGGGAAGTCCAGGATGTCTGTGTTGGTGCTGGTCTGACTCTCCTGCTGACCTTCGCTGGACTGGGGACTGTCTACACTTGTTGCCATGGCAGCAGCTTGTCCCGCAGCACCCGCTGCTGCCTGCGCGGCGGCGGCGGCCTTCTTAGCCCTCCTCCTCTCTTTGACATGGTCCTTGTCGTCACTGTCGCTGTCGCTCATGTCGTCAAAGCCAAAGTACTTGATCTTGTAGTTGGAGCCCGAGGCCGCCGGGTCACCGCTGAAGAAGACTCCTCAATGTCTGTTTATAATATTTATTTGGACAAAGATGTCAACACCCTGTGGGTGAGAATACAGTGTATGAGTAAATACAATTACTATAACAAGACATACATAACAAGATATAAACAAACAAGAACGATTACTGTTCACCAAAATCGGATAACAAGATACATATAACTAATAACAGACTTACGTATAACAGGCAAACACGTCCTAACGAGAGAGGACAAACAGCGTGTATCCTCGGACCACCTGGCATCCACAATGGCAGCCAACTTCTTCTCCTAACTCTAACCTCTTAACAGAGAGTACTAAACACATAACCCGATACTATCGCCCCCTAGCGGTCGGGAGTACACTCCACCCTGCAACCGCCCTCTTCCTCAGCAGCCTCGTTGTCCTCAAAACCAAAGAGGTTCGCCTTGGAGTCTTTCTTTGTCTTGCTTTGAGTAGGCCTAAACCTGGCAGGCTTGGCTGGTGCTGGCTCCGCCTTCTTCCTCAGTCGCCCCGCCTCCCCCAGGTCTGCCGGGGCGGCGGCGGTGTTGGCAAACTCCTCGATGCTCCGGTCCATGGAGTCCTGGATGGTGACATTACACACCGACAGACAGGACGGGTGCAGCACTGTGTAGTCTCTCGTCCGCCCACGCCCAGCCGGCTTGCTGTTCTGGGTGCTGTTGGGCTTGAGCGGGCCAGCACCGGGCCCACTGCTGCTGGCTGTGCTGGTACTAGAGCTGGTACTGGTAGTGTCCGAGGCCTTGCCCCCTTTGTTGGCCCGCCGGTAGGTCCGGCAGTTTGAAGCCCTGAGGAGAGACTGTGAGTGGTCCTCTGTTTCAAAAAATATAGTATTTTATGAGCCTCTGATACGACAGGCCACATGGTTCTTTTTTCAATACATCATGGTCTGAACAATGCATGAATACCAAACAGATCTATATAATTTTGGACAGGTTTATGCAAAAAACTCAAAGTGGAGAGTGATCAGTTCTCCCAGAGTTTCACACATAAACCTACCTTCTTGAGAATATAAATAACTCTCAGGGTCTTTCTGCGCAAGAAAGCAGCTCCCCATGACTTGAAACTGAAGTATTAACACTGATTAACTAATTAAAACTGGAGTTCAGAACTTTGGTTGGCTCAATGAAACTCTATATTCATACATGGAAAATTCAGAACACCTGGTTGGCTCAATGAATTTTATGGAAAAATACCACCTCCCCACTTTTACACAGAACTAACCTCTGTGTAATAAAAACCCAATCCTAGATCAACCTAGGATTATTTTTAGACCTGTGTTAACCAATATGTTGGACCTTAGTTAACCAAGATATCAATATGTTGGACCCTAGTTAACCAACTTGGACCTTTGTTGACCAAGATATCAATATGTTGGACCCTAGTTAACCAACTTGGACCTTTGTTGACCAAGATATCAGCTGATTTGGATCTTTGTTAACCGAAAAACAGCAAAGTCTTATCACAATCAAATGGCACTAGTTAACCACTGTTCACGATCGTTTAGACGCCATGGACCTGTTGTTAACCATGATCAGAAAGATACACATATATATATATCATATACACAAAAAGAGTAGTCTTGTGATTTTGCCAGGTGCAATTATAGCCACGATAACATGTAAATCGTCTAAAAACGCCACAAGCCTTGCATCACAAAGTGCACCCGGAAACAAAAACCTCTCCAATCGGATATCTTTCTCCGATTAAATACCGTTCCGTATACAAATGAAAATCGACAGGCTTACCCTTGTTCGTGTAGTACGTAGACAGCGTGCTAAGGCCCTGATCATCCGCTCTCAGCCAATCCCAAAAAATAGAGGGGATCTCTTGACCACGTCACTTGCTAGGTGAAACGGGAGAGCTCCGTCTCAAAAACAGCTCGTCAGCTGAAATGGCTGAAAACGGACAGAACAGGATACCTCCGCAGCCGCTCCCTTTGTTTCCTCGTCGCCAACTTGTTAGAGTAAATTATTCAATAATGGCAGCCTGTTTCGTTTCAAGATGTATAAGAAAAGATATTCAATATTCTTCTGCAGAAGGAGGAAGTTTACAAGCACGTCAGACAAGTCTTGACAGTGAAAGTTCCTCGTCAAAGTCAAGATCATTCATTTCATCTCAGTATTTATACAAACAGGTATCTTCAGGTAAGGGGTCCGCCCTCAGGTGAGGTTTAGACCAATCATGAGCAATGGGTGTGGACTTGTATATTTGATGAAGATGATTATGATGAAGGCTAGGGGGGAAGCGGCCCCCACTTTCTCCCAGGGAGACAAAAGGTGAAAACGGAACACAATGGCCACAACTGGTTCAGTCTGGTCTTAGAGTACTGGGTCTGGGGCAACACAAAGGTCCGAAACTGCTCTAGATGGTAGGGCAATCAGGTCTTTGTAATCATGTAAATGTGTCTATTGTCTTAGCCCATGTCAAGCTTCAAGTAGAGAAACTGGTTCTATTGTGTGACAACAGGAAATCATCTTCTACAGCCTGCTGCAGACATTCAACCCAAGATGATGTTTGATTCTTAAATATAGCTTATTACATATAATAATTTTCTCTCACAGAGACTAGCAGGGTCTAGTTGTCTATAACCTAGACATATAACCTAGGTGTCTATAACCTAGTTGTCTATAACCTAGAGGCCCATGGGCTGTCTGAGCGGCGGATGATACCAAGGCGCTCCATGTTGGCGAACTCAGACTTAGCGACTGCTAGCCTGTCGGGGTTGAGCCGCCGGGCCCTAGCGTAGATGGGGGCGCCCTTGGTCTCTATGTGGTGCTCCACCCCATGCTTGGTAGTGGTGGCGGAAAATGTGGGCTGTGTCAAGCTGGGGAACTCGCTGAGCAGGTGCTGATAGTTGTCACCCTCTGAGAGTGAGCTGGAGAGCCCGCCGTATGTCGCCTCACCGCGGACACATGCAAGTGAGGAGAATGTCAGTGCGTCCACCAGGCGGTTGTTCTTGACGTCCACGAGCAGCCCGTGAGCACATAGGAAATCCGCACCGAGGAGGGGGAAAGAGATGTCGGCCGTGACGAAGTCCCATGTAAACCGCTGACCCCCGAAACATAGGTCTACAGCTTTCGTGCCATAGGTGCGGATGGGGGTGTCGTTAGCGGACTTTAAATGTGGGCCAAGACCTCCCCTGGCGGTGTCATCCACTGTCGCAGGCAGGACGCTCCTCTGAGCACCGGTGTCACAGAGGAATTTGCACCCGGAGAGAGTGTCTCTGATGAATAGTAGCTGGTTTGTTGTGCCCACACTCATAGCCACTACAGAGCGCAGGCTTTGCCATTTCCCGTCGAGCTGTAGTTGCAAGGGGAGCGGCACCTCTTCGCTTTCGCGCCAAAGCATGAGTGAAAATAGCACATGCCTGGGCTAGTACGGCTATCGGTGGTAGGTGGGCCCTTGTTAGCTAGCCTGTTTCTGCCAGGGGGAGTGTAATTGTTTGTCGGGGCTAGTACTTCAGGGGTAAAACGCTGGGTAGCTAGGAAGAAGCGGTCAGCCTCTTCTGCTAACTCACGGGGTTCAGTGATAGTCGTATTAGCGAGCGCCGTCTGTACATGTGCAGGCATGTGCCGAAGAAACAGTTCCATAAATAGAAAGTTAGGTTCCTCCGTACCTAGTAGGTTCAGCATCATGTCCATGTGCTGGGAAGGCTTGCTGTCTCCTAGCCCCTGAATTGCGAACAGACGTCGGGCTCGTTCTGACCGTGATAGTTCGAAGGTCTTGAGGAGGAGAGCTTTAAACGTTGTATATTTATTCAGGGCAGGGGGAACTGTAATGAAGCCCACCGTTCTGGCTGCAGTGGAGCTCCCCAGCGCCGAGACGACATGGTAGTAGCGTGTGGCGTCATCTGTAATCCCACGGAGGGCGAACTGCGCCTCCGTCTGTGCGAACCATGCTGCCGCGGACGTCTCCCAAAACTCCGGCAATTTGAGAATAACGGCGTTATTTGCCATGTTCGGTTCAGTCTCGGATACTTCAACGGGACTGACGTCGGGGTCACCAGTGTAGTGCCGAGAGACGGGAGTCGGAGGCGGCGTATCAAATGTCACAGCTAAACGTTTATTAACAAACATGAACAAGCTGCGACCACATGCTTCAAGCAGTAACTATAACACTCATGTAACAACTCGAGTACCACGCACTTAACCCTCCGTGCGGAAACAATACACCCAACCCATAGTTCCGGGGGTGAATTATGTTAACCCACCACATCCTGAGCTTTTTGCACCCTGTTCTGTATGTAGTGGTCTGCTTCTTGATCCTCAGGGGCATCTTCATGGTTATCCACTTCTTTTGAGAACATGAGGTCATGATCAGAGATCCCAAATATCTCCATGGAGTGAAGGGTGGCAATGTGCTCATCCAACTGAGTATCTGTGCGCCTTTGTCTCGAGTGCATTGACTGCAACTGCAACTGTGTTGATGAAGATCGCGTGTCCTGCAGTGTGAAAAGTTCTTTCAAATCTTGTTTGGTGAAGTACCGGAATGGATTTTTCTTGTCCCCGGTGGTCTGTCTGATCAAGGAGTCTTTGAACACCTGCCGTCTGTATATCTTCTCCTCCACTGTGCCACAAGTGATCAGTCTGTATATAATGACATTTTCAGTTTGTCCAATGCGATAGGCCCTGTCAACAGCCTGGGCGTCAGTGGCTGGATTCCAACTGGGATCAAAAATAACAACTCTGTTTGCCGCTGTTAATGTGATGCCAACTCCTCCCACTTGAGTGGTCAGGAGAAACACAGAGTAGTGCTTGCTGGTCTGGAAAAGTGAGATCCGTCTCTCTCTCTCCGTGAGTTGAGTAACAGTGCCATCAATTCTCACTACCTTGAAACGCTTGTTGACTAGAATCCGTTCGATGATCTTCCTTGACTGTGAGAAAACAAGTGTGCGATGGCCTTCTTGCTTCAGCTTCTATAACAGTGCAATAAGAAACAGAAGTTTCCCAGATTCTGACATAAGGGTTTCATCAGAAATGTTGTCAATTCTGTTGGCAGCGGTCTCATTTTCATCTTCTTGAAGGTTTGTGCCTGTTCCTTCTTCAAGGCCTAACTGAGCAACCGCCCTAGCAGAGAGAAGTCTTGGGTGGTCACACAAATCCTTTGTCCTCCTCAGGAAGTATGGACTTATGATGGCCATGAGGTTCTCTGACATCCTGAGTCCCAGTGCCTTCTCACCAGGGGTGGCATCCTTCTCCCTTGCACGGGTGATGGGATTTTCATACTCTGTTTTGAAGGTTTTAGATGTACCAAGGAGTGCCCCATGACAAGCAAAATCAAAAAGAGACCACATTTCTCTCAGGTTCTTCTGTACAGGGGTGCCTGTAAGAAGTAGACGATTTCTGGCAGGTATCGCGTGAGCACTTTTGGCAGTTTTAGTTGATGGGGATTTGATCTTGTGTACAAAACAAGGTAGCCCGCACTCACTTTTCGTTGCTCCAATTTATATTTAGCAAGCAGCAAGTAAAAATAGACGTTTCGACCGTGAGGTCTTCTTCAGTATAGCAGGAAACAGAAAACAATGTCTTTTTTAGACAAATGTGACATTGACAATCATTAGCCCCACCTGGTGTGTTGGAGCACGTATCAGTGTAGACATGATTTAGAACAAGATTCACAAAAAATTACATGATTACATAGTATTGTTTTTTTCTTCTTTTTCTTTTTTATATAAACATACAAGATTTAGAAAATATACCTCTCCAAGGAAATCAGATCTTAACTTGATTTCAACCTTCATGTTGACTACATCACCAAAAACACAAACAAATGTTCATAGACAGGCTATATTCAAATTTGATTTCAACCTTCATGTTGACTACATCACCAAAAACACAAACAAATTTTCATAGACAGGCTATACTCAAATTTTCATAGACAGGCTATACTCATAGACCCTCTGTTTTACAAAAAGGGCCTGATATCGAAGTCTTCATTTAAGCCTACAGGTGCCATTGTTTTCAAGTAGTCAATCCACCACACTTCTCTTTTTAGGAGAAGATTATCTATGTCACCTCCCCGTCTGGGGTAATGCACTTTTTCAATTCCTAGATATCTTAAAGATGAGACATTGTGCTTTGCCTGTTTAAAGTGTACCGCTACTGGACTTTTCTCGTCCCCATTACGAATAGTGCTCCTGTGTTCCGCAATGCGGGTCTTTAAGGCCCGTGTAGTTTTTCCGACATAACCTTTTCCACAGGGACACTTGAGCATGTAAATAACATGAGTAGTTGAGCAGGTTATTTTTCCTTCTATTTTAACCTGTTGTCCTGTAGTAGGATGATAAAATAAATTACATTTTTCCGTAAAGTGACACTGGGCACAAGACCCACAGCGTCTGTTCCCATCAGGTAAATCATCTAAGAAAGTATGCATTTTCTTGGGCGGCAAGTCAGACTTCACCACAATGTCTCTAATATTAGGTGCCCTTCTATACACTAGACGGGGCGGTACCTGAAACGATTTATCTAGTGTTGGATCCGAACTCAGCAGATGCCAATGTTTTTTTATCGTTTTTTTCAAAAAGTTACCAAGAGGTTAACTTATTGTGTCACACATAGCACTGGTTGTACTGTATTTTCTTTTTTATTAGTCTGCAAGCACTCATCTTGAGTCTTCAGACTAACTTTCTCAGCTGCTTTGTCTACAATGTCCTGTGTGTATCCTCTGCTTGTAAACATATTTTTCAAAGTCTCTGTCAGTTGTTGATGAATCTCATTTTTGAAAACAGATGTTGGATTTCACGACAGTTTTCTATGGTGTTTTTCATCTCTTAGTTGGCGGTGTATTTCTTTTTCATAGTCACTCCTGTTTTGAACTACTATCGCTCCTCCTTTGTCTGCATTTTTAATAATCAATGATGTATCTTTTGACAGTGTGTTCAATGCCTCCCTTTCATCTTTAGTTAGATTATTATACACCTTATATTCTTTTCTCTTCTTAAAAGAGTTTCTAACATCTTGTTCCACAAGTCTGCAGTATGTATCAATAGATGCATTTCTATGCTTGGGTGGAATGAAGGTAGATCTCTTCCGGAATTTATTCGAATATTCTGGTGATTTAGTTTCAGATCTGTTATATAGGACTATATGTTGATATCCCTCGATAGATAGGTCTTCCCTCGCACTCCCTATACTATAGAGTCTGTTGTAGTTGGCATATCAACCTTGTTACTCTTAAAAAATTCCTTTAATCTTATAGATCGAAAAAACGTATGAAAGTCAATAATAGTGTTGAACTCATTGTAGTCAGTCGTTGGTACAAAAGATAAACCTTTTTTAAGAGCTGACTCACATGCAGTGGAGAGAGGCTTGTCGCTCAAGTTCATAATGTTGATCATCTCCTTTTTTTTCTCTAATTTTTTTTCTCTAAAGATTTGATCTTGTGTGCCTCGTCCAAGATGACATAATCCCATTCGAATTATTTGCCGTCGTAAGATGCGAGAAGCTCCCAGTCATTGATCAGCATTTGGTATGTGGTGATGATGGCACCACCTCTCCTTTGAATCTTCTCCAAGCTCCTGTTGCGTTCTGATTTGCTTGTACCATGGAACTCTTTAATCGCTGTACAACTCTTGTACTAGGTGGCCATGCACTGAGTCCTGAATAATCATATATAGCCTTATAATAGGACTTCCAGGATCAGGCACAGAGGAGGAGTGGGGTGAGGAGGGCTCTTGTGCTTTCAAGACCTCTTCACCCCCACAGCTCACTGTGTCTGTGTCCACCATACTAGTGGCACCACCTTCACCAGCTGTGACACTGCAGGTCTGACCAGCCCAAGACTCTCCGGAGGTGATTGTCTCCAGCGTGGCGTCAACCTCTCTCCTCATCTCCTCAGGGGTCTGGGAGTGCGAGGAGTCTTCCTCTCCTGAAGACGTCACTGGGGATGGCTCAGGTGAGGATCCAGAGGGCAGTCTGGCTCTGTCAGAACGGAGTTTGACCTGGAAGACGCCGACCAAAGGCCTGTGGTCTGAGGTCCTAATCGCTGTACAACTCTTGTACTAGGTGGCCATGCACTGAGTCCTGAATAATCATATATAGCCTTATAATAGGACTTCCAGGATCAGGCACAGAGGAGGAGTGGGGTGAGGAGGGCTCTTGTGCTTTCAAGACCTCTTCACCCCCACAGCTCACTGGCAATCTGGCAGAGTACATCCACGCTACGCTAGGAATCTCATTACCAAGCGAAATGGCTGCACTTAGTACAGATTCAAGAGTGCTCACCACCACTACTCAGACAAATCAGTACAAAAAAATGAGGGAGAATTATATATATTTTAAATTAAATGTTAAGATACAAGTACCGAACAGCAAGGTAAAAATAAACATGCTTGAAAGCTCCTAAACACTCTGATCAACTTAAAAAGACATACAAAACGTACATTTTGTTCAGAAGAATGTCTAGGGGTGCCAATAATTGTGGCACACGTGGTTGTGTTAGAAATAATAATGTCTTGATGACAGATGTTTTTTCTTCTTCTCAGAATAAATTTACTTCAATTATAGGTTGGATGATTCAAATTCTTTTCCAGTGTGACATTAAGCTGATTCACCAAAAGGAACAAGGAACAAGGAGAAAAAGGAACCAATTTTCACCAAGAAAAGATTGGTGCCAATAATTGTGGAGGGCACTGTATGTTGAAGTAACAAAATTGACCCTTGACTGCCACCTGCTGGTCTGTACCATAAACATCACACATGGCTCTTTTAAGGCTTTCTGAAAGAAAATTCCACTTGTTTTTTTTCTCTTTAAAAATATCATCATCATCATCATCATCATCAGAAGTGCAAACACAAACACAAAAGGGGAAAAAAAGGCATCCCATTTTTTTTGGTTTTTAGGCAGGGCTACGTAGGCAGAAGAACACTTCTGTTCTTCAAAAGAGATCCTTTGCTCTCCCTCCAACCTCTCCTCTCCTCTCCTCTCCTCTCCTCCCATCCCGTCCGTCTCTCTGTCCGTCCCTCCCTCCCTCCCTCCCTAATATTGTACTGTTGTTAATGGGATGTCTGACGTGGATACATAGGCATTGAATGCAGACCATCCTGGGATTCTCTGTTCTTCTTCTTTCATGATACGGCTCACCTTCCAAAGTAAGTCTTGGCCTTCTGCTGCCTGAGCTTTTGTGCTGTCTGATTTGAGGACCTGTGGTAGAACTGCTGGTGGTTCAGATCGCCTACCTGGCTTGATGTATCTGAAATTCAAGAACAAGTCATTAGGCATCTTTTGTCATATAATTCAATCTTTAACAAAATGCCCTTACAAACAACAACACTCCAGATTCCTTAGATTATGATGTGTGACCTCACAAATAATGTGTAACTTGAATATTGGACAAATGCTAGTCTGACTTACACAAGTGTAATGTGAAACTTGAAGCCTCCAGTGCACATTACACATTTTACATTTTAATATTGGATTATATTGCATTAACATACAGTATATCAGAGCCATTTCAAGTATTGCATGTGTCTGGCAGATAGTTGGTCTATACTATTTACCTCTGAACCTCTTCATTATCCAAATCACAGCTGTCCAGGGCATGGAGAGATCTCTCTGGGATTCTCAGGATGGGGTTGTGTGCTGTGGCAACATCATCTCTTCTGTATACAACAATTGCCATGGAATCTGTTGTATTTTTGCTTGTAAGTTGTCAATGGCTGCATCAATTATCCCATGTTCTGTGGTTCTTGTCAGTCCATTTGGAATGTAAACACCTTTGCTTCTCTGTAATTGATCTGCTGCTACTGATGTGAGAAATTGACGCACTTCATCATACGACACACAATGACCCATCATGTGTAGCTTGTTGATAAGGGCCTTGCTGCCAAACTCATGATGGATCATAATCCCAAGTCCTAGTGTGATAGGTGTACGCCTGCTGCAGCACTGTGCAATTAGATCATGGCAAAAGGTTATAACACTTGTGTTATTCTTCAGAGCTGGGTCCTCATCACAGGTCTGCACATTTTTAAATGCACCTGCATTGACACACCAGTTCACAAAATCATACGGAGTGTTTGGCACATATTCACTGCACTGGAGAAGGGAAAGCTTGTCACTGCTTATGTAGAATTGAGGCTCATGCTCAACCTTTTCCATAGTTTTCCTCAATATACCTGCAGCCTGGTGGAGGATTTGAGTGTCACTGTTCTCTGTGGAGGCATTGTCTCCCTGTCTTCTGTTATGTTTTCTCTGAGGAGAGAAGCTTCTCTCATTGCATGGCCAACAGTCATGGCACCAGAACAGATCAGATCAGATTTTCCAGGACGTTCAATGAAGATGAGTTTATCCCCATAATGCTGGTTCATCTTTTCTTTGAGTTTCCAGGATTTATACATTGTTGGTTCTGTAGCTGTACTCAGTTTTCCTTTATAGCTCTCAGTTACAGCACTCAGTGTTGTGACAGTCATATGCTTTGAAAAAACTGTCTTAGTTAATTCTTCAGTTAGCTCAATGAAAGCTCTTTCATGTTCATTTAACTTCGTCTCTGTTGGAAAGCCAGGTTAGCCATATCTCATCCATTTCTCATCTATGTTCACCTCCTTGAGGTAAAGCGTCAGCTCCGAGGCGACGTCAATGTCCCAGTTGTCCTTGAGATCGCGGATCGGCCGCAACAAATGACCGAATTTGGTCTCAAATGCCTTGTTCATGACGTCCAGAAACACAATGACCCAATTTGAACTGAGTGATGAAGATCCAGTCACAAGTTAAACACTTTAAATGAAGTTGTTACTAACTATCTATGCTAAAAACGTCTTCTAGAAGAAACCGTTATGCCAGGGGAACTTTTTTTTAAAGAACCACAGACGCTCGAGCTTTGAATGTGACCGTTTAAGCGGTTTTCTTCAAACCAATCCCAACTGTCAGTGGCGGATGAGCTGAGAGCGAAGAGCAAACCTGCTGCAGACAGAGAGCAGCCACCTCTCCCCCCAGCCCACGCACTGCACCCGGAGACACACACCTACACAGGCCCCTACCATGAGCCAGAACACACTACTCATCTCTACAGATATCCCTCCACACCGCCTCCTCCAAGAAAAGAGGACCTTTCCCGCAGGGCTTCACCTAGTGAGCGGTTCACCAGTCAAAGAGAGTCCACAACTAAATCCCACCACAAATCCGTGATCTGTGGGCGTTGAAACAAGACCGTAACTGAGTAACTAACTTATTATTGAGTGACAGCGGTGGGCAGTTGAAAAGAAAGGAATAAAAACCATTAAAAAAATAAAGAGTAGAACAGTGTTGAGGGTCAGAAACCCGTTTCATCAACTTCCATCCATTCAGATTCCTCCACGGGCTTTCTCAAGAATATCATTTGGCAAAGCTTTACCGTATTTTACCGTATTACTACATACCGGTAACCATGGTAACCATGGTGAGCTCGAGGTTTTGATGTTATGTTATGTTATGTTAATTTCATTTATAATGCGCCCCCCATCCAACTTTTACATCGGCCCGGGGCGCAGCCCGGGTAAAGGAACAGATAAAGACAAAGACAAGGAACACAGAAAGCAATCAGACACAGACGACTTAAACGTAAAACTCAGGCATACAATTCACAACAAATAGGGAGTAGATTTAGGGCATGTCATTTTGGAAGAGGTGGGTTTTTAACTTGGCTCTAAAGGAGTCCAGAGTGGGGGCAAACTTGATGGCAGAAGGGAGCGCGTTCCACAGGGTCGGTGCTATCACCGCAAAGGCACGGTCACCCTTCTTCTTGAGGTTGGTACGTGGGACCCTCAGGCTGAGTTGGGCGTCGGACCTGAGCCTGGGTCTGGGCCTTGAGGAGGTAGACTGGTCCAGGAGGTCCTTGATGTATGGTGGGGCGAGACTGTTGAGAGCTTTAAAAACAAAGGTGCAGATTTTGAACTTCACTCTCTTCTTCACTGGGAGCCAGTGAAGGGAGATGAGGACAGGGGAGATGTGGTCCCTCATTTTGGTGCCTGACACCAGCCTGGCAGCTGCATTTTGGACTAGCTGCAGGCGGTAGATGGTCTTATCAGGAAGTCCCGCATATAGTGAGTTGCAGTAGTCGAGCCTAGATGATATTAGCATGAGGACGACCCTCCTCAGGTCGCTGGGGGTGAGGAAGGACTTGATCTTGGCTATGATGCGTAGTTGGTATAGGCCTGCCTTCACGACGGAGCTCACTTGTCGGTCAAGGTAATTATTGTTGTTGTTTTACTGTTGAACTGCGAAGAACATTTAAAAGTAAAAATCATAATTTCTAAATGTCTAATTGTCTCCACCTGATTGTGTTCTTGATTGTGCGATTATTATTTCACTCCCTAGAGTCTCTCTGTGGGTAAGGGCTTTGTTGTGGAGCGTGTCAGGGTGACTTTCTTTTAGGTGGTTGTAAAATTTAAACGCTCTCTTTTGAATTTTTATAATTAGTGGGTATCGTCCTAATTCTGCTCTGCATGCGTTATTTGGTGTTTTGCGTTGGATACGAAGAATGGATTTGCAGAACTCTGCATGCAGAGTCTCAATTTGGTGTTTGTCCCATTTTGCAAAATCTTGGTTGGCAGGTGGACCCCAGACCTCGCAACCATAGAGGGAAATGGGTTCTATAACGGAGTCCAATAATTTGAGCCAGATTTGAATAGGGATGTCTAACTTGATGTTCCTTTTGATGGCGTAAAAAGCCCTCCTTGCCTTATCTCTCAGGTCGTTCACAGCTTTGTTGAAGCTACCTGTGGTGCTGATGTTTAGGCCGAGGTAGGTATAATTCTTTGTATGTTCTAGGGCAATTGTATCTAGGAAGAATTTGAATTTGTGGTGCTGGAGGCTGGATCTTTTTTGGAAAATCATAATTTTCGTCTTAGTGAGATTCACTGTCAAGGCCCAGGTCTGGGAGAATTGGTATAGAAGGTCGAGGTGCTGTTGTAGCCCTTCTTTGGTTGGGGACAGCAGCACCAGGTCATCAGCAAACAGTAGACATTTGACTTCTGTGTCTACTAGGGGGATGCCAGGTGCTGCAGACTGTTCTAATGTTTTTGCCAAACTGTTGATATAGATGTTGAAGAGGGTTGGACTCAAGCTGCATCCCTGTCTAACCCCCCGGCTTTGGGAAAAGAAGTCTGTGTGGTTTTTGCCAATCTTAACAGCACACTTTGTGTTAGTGTACATTGACTTTATGATGTCGTAGGTTTTTCCTCCAACACCATTTTCCAACAGTGTGAATAGCAGACCTTTGTGCCAAATTGAATCAAAGGCTTTTTTGAAATCTACGAAGCAGGCGAATAGTTTGCTTTTGTTTTTGTTTATTTGGTTGTCAATTAGGGTGCTGAGGGTGAATATATGGTCTGTTGTACGATACTTTGGTAAAAAACCAATTTGGGATTTGCTTAGCACATTGTTTACAGTGAGGTAATATAGGAGTCTGTGGTTGATGATCATACAGAGGATTTTCCCAAGGTTGCTGTTGACACAGATCCCACGATAGTTATTTGGATCAGATTTATCTCCACTTTTGTGGAGCGGCGTTATCAATCCTTGGTTCCAAATATTGGGGAAGATCCCAGAGCTAAGGACAATGTTGAAGAGTTTTAATATAGCCAATTGGAATTTGACGTCTGTGAATTTTAGCATTTCATTTAGGATGCCATCGACACCACAGGCCTTCTTGGTTTCGAGTGAATTTATTTTGTCCTGTACTTCCTTTAGTGTAATTGGAGAGTCTAGCGGGTTCTGGTAGTCTTTTATGGCTGACTCTAAACTTTGTAGTTTATCTTGTATGTGTCTTTGCTGTTTATTTTTCTCTATTGGACCAAAGAGATTGGAGAAGTGATTTACCCATATATCTCCATTTTGGATGGGTAGATCCTCATGTTTTTGTTTATTTAGTGTGTTCCATTTTTCCCAGAATTTGTTTGTTTTTATGGATTCCTCTATAGAGTGTAGCTGGTTTCTAACATGATGGTCCCTTTTTTTCTTTAAGATTCAAGATTCAAGATTCAAGATTCAAGAATGCTTTATTGTCTGTCACAGAGTGACAGAAATTCTCCTTTGACAGGCAGAAGTGCAGCTCAAGAATACAGTTTCCACATTAAAACACACATAGGTCACATACATTAATACATACAATAAAACAGACAGATATAACAGTGTTTATGTAGTGCCTATTTAAAAAGTCTAGTCATTTAAAAATAATAGTAATAAAAACAGTATTATGATTTAAAAAGCTAAAATGCTAAAATGCAGTGTGCTTCCTATTTTAAAATGTTCAGGGCGGTGGTTGCAGTGGGAATGAATGATTTTTTACATGTGTTTTTCCGGGCCAGTGGAGTTCTATAACGGCGGCCTGATGGAAGTGGCTGAAATGATTGGTGGAGGGGGTGAGAGGGGTCCTGTGTGATTTGTGTGGCTTTTCTGATTAGTGACCGGTTGTAGATTTCAGACAGGGGGGTTTGAGGTGAGCCGATGATTTTACTTGCCTGATTGACTATACGGGAGAGTTTGGTTTTGTGTTTGACAGTGAGGGAGTTGTACCAGGATGTGTTATTGAAGGTGAGAATGGATTCAATGAGTGATTTGTAAACCAGGGTTAAAATGTCCTTGCTGACGTTAAAAGCCCTGAGCTTCCTCAGCAGGTGGAGGCGCTGCTGGGCCTTTTTGTAGATTAAGTCAGTATGCTGGGAGAAGGACAGAGAGATGTCAATCTCTGTCCCCAGGTACTTGAAAGACTGTACCTGTTCAACCAGCTGGCCGTTGATGCTGAGGGGCTGGAAGAGGTGGTGACAGTCTGCCTTCTCCCTGTTCCCAAAGCACAGCTCCTTAGTTTTGCTGGAACACCAGGGCTAGGTCTGTATGTATCTAATGTATTTTTATACAGTTTTAATGTTTCACCATAGTGAAGACGTGTGCTCTGGTTGTCTGGGTCTCTATGTTTCTGGTTTGATAGGTTCCTTAGTTCCTTTCTGAGGTTTTGACACTCGTTGTCGAACCATTTGTCATTGTTGTTATTTCTGGGAGGGTTTTCTATTTGAGGCCTTTAGGTCAGATAAGGAGGCTGAAAGGTCAAATATATTATTAAGGTTTTCTACTGCCTTGTTTACACCTTCACTGTTGTATTGAAAGGTTTTTTTCAGGAACTGGTCTAATAGTGATTGAACTTGTTGTTGTCTAATAGCGTTTTGATATGTTTCAACACTACCTTCCTTCCATTGGTAGTATTTTTTAATAGTGTGTAGTTTGGTAGGTTTTACTACTTCATGATTGGGTGTTGAACTGTTCAGGTAGACTGTGGTTTTGCTGTGGTCTGACAGGGGTGTTAATGGGCTGATTGTGAACGCTCTGAGAGACACCAGGCTAAGGTCAGTGATGAAGTAATCTACTGTACTGTTACCCAGAGATGAGCTGTAGGTGTACCTACCATAGGAGTCTCCTCGAAGCCTACCGTTGTACAGTCCCAGTGAACGACAGAGCTGTCGGAGTTGTGACCCATGTTTGTTTGTTGCCTTGTCGTAGCTGTGTCTGGGAGGGCATATTGGGGAGGGGATGTTACCACCTCCTGGTAGGTGTTTGTCACCCTGTGTGCTGAGAGTGTCAGGTTCTCGTCCTGTCCTGGCGTTGAGGTCTCCACAGACTACAATGTGACCACAGGACTGGAAATGGTTAATTTCCTCCTCTAGGATGGAGAACATGTCATCTTTAAAATATGGGGATTCAATTGGGGGGATGTATGTAGCACACAGGAGGATATTTTTCTCGGTTGAGGTAAGTTCCTTATTTATTTCTAGCCATATGTAGAAAGCTCCTGTTTTGATTGGCGTGATGGAGTGAGAGAGTTCTAATTTGTGCCATATTAGGATACCTCCCGAGTCTCGTCCCTGTCTGATCCCAGGTAGCTTGGTGGATGGTACTACCAGCTCTCTATAGTTGGCGGGACAGCCAGTGGGACCATCTCCTCTATACCATGTCTCCTGTAGGATAATTATGTCTGTGTTTGAAATTTCTTTCGTGAAGTCTGGGTTTCTGATGAGGAAGGGGATGAGGAGAAGGAGAAGGAAGGGGATGAGGAGGAAGAGGAGAGGGAAGAGATGTTGAAGTCTGATCTTAAGAAACTTAAGGAGCTGGAAGAGTGAAGGAAGGAAGGAAGGAAGGATGGATGGAGGAGAGAAGTGAAGAGTTGCCAAACCTACTGTCTACTGTTGGCTTTTGACCAAAAATGAAGAGACCAATGGTTACCTACTTTTTGTTACATTCAGTTACTCTTACTAAGCCTATAGAAACAACAAACGGTATGTTATGTCTAATAGTTTGTCCCTTGGTTAGAGAGAATGTGCTGCTATTTTTCTGCCAAAAATGTGCCTTGAATATTTTAATGTAGCCAACCAAGCTACCATGTGTCGCAACACATCATTTCAGTCTGTCGCTTCAAATCATTTCAGCCTGTACTCCTGACTTAATGTAGTTAGCCCCCTGCCTCTCATTTAGTGTCTCTGGGACTTCCACCCCCCCATCTCACACACACACACACACACACACACACACACACACACACACACACACACACACACACACAAGAACCCATTTTTACACATAGAACCAGTATTTTGCACATTTTAATACAATCCAAATAATGGGTAATAATAATGGGTTTGACTTAAACTGTAGTTACATTTATTTTTATTTTTTTTCTGATTTGGAATACTTGTCTGTTTATTCTCTCAACTTAATTCAAAATTAAACATTTGAAACACATTTTAACATTTATTTTACAATATATTTTTGAATAAAATTGTCAAGGGAAAAAACTTGTGCAAATCAGACAAGAATATCAAAACAAAGTCACTTTTTTCAAATTTTCAGTGAGAAGGAACCTCAGTGCAACGTGGCTCGACGTCAACGCAACTAGTGTTTATAATTATAAAGCACAACCAAATGCTACAGGAGCCACTTAGAACTACCCAGGTCGAAGGCTATGTAATGTCTCCAGCAAGACTGAACATGGTACTTTATAAAATATACATTTCCAAACACTGGCACCACAACGCCACACAAAAATATATATGCCATACATACAATATGTACACATCGTAAAAGGAAGTGAGCACTCACGGCAACATGTTGCCTTAGTTGCTGACTGGTTGCTGACTTTTTGTAAGTGATGTTTTATGGGATCTGTCTTGTGACATCACTAGGCCCGCCTCTTTGTTCAGGGGCCACGCTCCCAAGCGCACACACAGTGTGTATTAAGGATACACAGTTAAACTGTAGTTACATTTTAATATATTTGAAATGTTTTAGTTGTCTTGTATTTTTCTGTATAGTTTTTTTCTTCTTTTTTCTGTAATTTATTATATTTACTATTTCTTAGTAATAAAGGTATTTTTGACCAAATATGTCTGTTTAATGTTGTTGTTCCTGTCAAAACCAAGTGCTTTGGGCTATTTCATCTTTATCAGTTTCATTCATTTCATTCGCTGGTGGTCTATTTGTGCCTGCTGCCTCTCCTCTTCATGGCAGCTGTGCACTGGGGGCAGTACCACTTCCCCTTGGGGGCTTAGGTCAGGCCCACGCAGCCGTAGTGGAACCACTCGATGGGGCAATCTTGATTATCACATCCCACCATCTCTCCGTACGACACCTGGTTGCAGATGCAGTAGCGGGGCTGGTTGGGGTCGTAGGTCCAGTCCACCTGGCTGTTAGCCTCAGACTCTGGCAGGGCCGAGGCCTGCTGGGAGAGCTCCTGGGCCAGGGCGGAGGAGGAGGAGGAGGACGACGACGACTGGTGGTTGGAAGACTTTGTGTTGCCTTTGGTCTTGCGTCCTCCGCGGGACTCTGATGCGGCGGCGGCGGGGTCGAGGGTCTGGGTGAGGGTGGAGGTCAGGGCGGAGGAGGTGTAGCCGGCCGCCTCGCGGGACAGAGAGAACTCCCGGCTCAGCTGGAAGTCGCTGTTCTTGATGGCCTCGTAGCTGGCCTTCAGACTGGAGGTCCTCCTGCCCTCCTTCATCTGTGCGGTGGCCTGGACCGCCTGTGCAGCAGCCATGGCCAACAGGATCCTATTTCTCGGCTCTTCACAGCACTGCTCGGAGGCTAAAGCGGCCAGGCCACAGTTGCCTGGACCGCAACACCGCCGCCAACGCATCTCGGCTAGCCTGGCTAACGGCTAACAGTCAACAGGTTCTGTATCCCGCCGACCGGCATGATGCTGAAATATTCCATCCCCCGCTTACTGGAGCTGAGAAATCACACAATTCCAGCGTGTGTTTCTGTTACCAAAAACATTGGTCTTTTCCACCGCCCACGATATATCCATAGAAGCACCCGTCGTCAGTTTGTGTACTGTCAGACCGGTCACAACATACCATCCATGCGCTCAGCTGAGCGCTCCGTCGCATCTGTTCCACGTCATCAGAACACTGTCGCGTCTGGAGTTTGTAGCAACGGAATCACCGCGAGAGCACTACAACCCAAGCAGCAGCATGAAAAACGTGGAGTGGATTTTCGTGTTCTCATTCCACTACAGAGACTCACCACCTTACCAACAGTCAAAATAGAGCTTTTTAACACCCAATCACTTACTCTTAAAGCACCACTCATAAATGAACATATTCTGGACAAGGGCTTAGACCTGATGTGTCTTAGTGAAACCTGGCACCAGCCTGAGGTTTATTCTAGCCTGAATATAGCCTGTCCACCTGGCTATAGCTATACTCAGAAAGCCCGCAGTACTGGTCGGGTGGGTGGCGGCTTAGCCATTTTTCATAAAAATGAGCTGGAAATAACACCCCTCCCCCTCCCCTCACCATCTTCATTTGAATGCCTTGCTGTTAAATGTAAACCACCTTTTTCCATGACATTATTACTCATCTACCGGCCACCTAAACTTAAACCAAATTCAGTCTTCATCTCAGAAATACATGACCTTCTCACATCACTCTGCACTTCATCTTCCAATATCGTAGTTCTTGGTGACGCAAATATCCACGTTGACAATCCCTCCTGCCCCTTTGCTCGTGAATTCCTGCAACTCCTCGACTGCCTCAACCTCTCACAACATGTCCATGTCCCTACTCACAGGAAGGGCCACACACTGGACTTGGTCATCACTGACACCACCACCCCGGTCAGCAATCTAGTTGCCTATGAAATGGGAGTGTCCGACCACAAGGTCATTTCCATGGTTCTACCATTCCCTCCCTCCCATACCAAACCAAAATGCCAAATACACTTCAGAAATCTGAAACGCATAAACCCAGAAACCCTGGAGCGGCGGTTCATTGCCTCGGAACTTACAGTCCATAAAATGGCCTACAGGGATAATCAAAAGGCCTACTCTAAGTCCCTCAGGGAGGCGCAGGCAAACTTCTACTCAAACATCATCAACAACAGTCCCGGCAACTCAAAGCAGCTTTTCTCAACAATAAATCACTTCCTGAAAACACGAATTCCCACAAACAAAACAACCACAACTGAACAATGTAACAACTTCCTTTCGTTCTTCAGAACAAAAGTTGACACTATTCGCTCCTCCCTCTCTGCCACACCTACTCCATCTGCCCCGACTGCCAGCCCACAGCCTGGGCCGCCCCAGCCTCTCCACTGCTTTTCCCCCACTACACAGCAAGAAGTCGAGAAAATCATCAGTCGCATGAAACCTTCCACCTGCACCCTGGACCCCCTTCCCACAGCACTCGTCAAACTGAACATCCAAGCCATAAGCCCCTTGATCACCAAAACCATCAATCACTCCCTACTGTCTGGCCATGTCCCATCAGCTCTGAAAACAGCCATCATTACTCCCCTTCTTAAGAAACCGACCCTAGACTCGGATACCCTCGCAAACTACAGACCCATTTCTAACCTCCCGTTCCTCTCCAAGGTCCTGGAGAAAATAGTCGCCACCCAACTCCAACATCACCTCAGCAGCAATAACATTGCAGAAAAATTCCAGTCTGGTTTCCGCTCCGCCCATAGCACTGAAACAGCACTGGTCAGGGTGACAAACGACATTCTCATGGCAGCCGATGCCGGCTCTCCTTCTCTCCTCATCCTCCTGGACCTCACAGCCGCCTTTGACACCGTCGACCACACCATCCTCCTAGACCGCCTTCACTCCACTATCGGACTCTGCTACACTGTTCTGGACTGGTTCACATCCTATCTTTCCGAACGCACCGAGTGCATCTCCTTGGGAGGTGCAAAGTCCCGGACCCAGCCTGTCACCTGTGGTGTCCCCCAAGGATCCGTACTCGGACCCACCCTCTTCACCCTGTACATGTTACCCCTCGGCCGTGTCATCAGCAAGCATGGTATCCCCTACCATTGCTATGCTGACGACACACAACTCTACATTAAACTGGACCCAACCCCTCAGTCAACCTCATCTGCACTCACCATCTGCCTGGAGGAGATAAAGGCGTGGATGAGAGTTAACTTCCTTCAATAGCCTACTACTATCTTCATAAAATAGAATTGCTTATACAATGACAATGACATGACAATGACAGATTCGGAGTTCGGAGTTCCCGTTATGTGTAGTCCAATATGAAGGAGTTCATTAATTGCCCACTGTCGATATTTCTGCCTGCTTTTGAAATTCTGTTGATAGCATTAGCAAGAGCTTCAGCTCCATCTTGTAAATTTGTCAACAGGTCCAGACGCACACACATGGCTCCTGACATACAGCTGGGGTGGGCGTGGCTACACACACTGCCACACTAATACGAATAATATCCCCCACCCGACTTTGCTAACTAAATGTAGGTATTTAGTGAATGTAAAACTGTTGGATATGATATCGAGTGGGTTCTTCATCGCTTCGTTTGTTGTCCTATGCCAAAAACCGGAAAACAAATTTTTTCACAACAAGACTTGTTTGGCTCGATTGCGAGGTTTCAAAATGGCCGAGATGGGGACCTATTAATCAGACGCTGTCACATATGTCCAGGGATGCACGCGCGCCACACTGGGCAGCCTAGTCACCTTTGCTACTTTGAATTACGACTGTAGGTGACTTTAAGATGTTTATTTCAATTGCATTAATGGGATTTGAGGATGTAATTTTAAGTCGCCTAGTTTAGCTTTAGATGCCTATTTGAACGGACTGCATCGATCAATGAACGGACAGGAAGACAGGTCTTACATGTGGAACAATTATAACATTTAATACATTCAGATAAAACATACACAAGTATATAACATTGATATCCCTAAACTCAAACTTAGTGTGGTATAGGGGTGTAACGGATCACCTAACTCATGGATTGGATCGTGTCGGTTTTTGAGTCACGGATCGGATCATTTTTCGGATCAACACAAAACATTTTTTCTTTTTATAAAAACGACTTTTTCCTTGAATTCTGTAAAAACACCACTTTTATTGTGTGAAACAAAAAAACAACATTCAAGATGTCAAAACTGGTCAAATATATATATATATAACATCTTCTACCCTCAAACATTACATTATACTGAAATACACATTCAACTAAATTATAGTGCAATAGGGGAGAGGGAGGAGGCGCCTGGTTGCAGCAGTACTGGGCTCTTTAAAGCAGACGAATAAACATGTGTTATGCCACTTTTAACTAAATAATAAAGTGAACCCTTCCTTTGAACATGGTAAGAAATAAAGCTAAGCAGCCTCAAGCTTATAACTTCATATTCATTTTCAAAAAGATGAGGATGTCCACGTGGTCTGGGGAGAGGGCAGACCCGTCACTCACTATGTCTCCTGCTGTGGAGAACAGCCTCTCGCTAGGGACTGGAGTGGCACAGCCACTGCAAACAAGCTGTGAGCTGGATGTGATGTGATGTGAGGGGTCAGACACAATCTTGCGTGCTCTCTTCAGTGATCTGGAGCTATGGAGGTCTGTGATGGGAGGCAGGGGGCAGCCGATGATCCGCTCAGCTGTCCGTACGACTCTGTAGCTTGGCCTTGGATCGGGCAGACACAGAGTCGTACCACACAGTGATGGAGGATGTTAGGATGCTCTCTATGACGGCCCTGTAGAACTGGACCAGGATGTGACGACTGATGTGGAGTCTCTTCAGCTGATGGAGGAAGAACAAGCGCTGCTGGCCTTTTTTAACTAAATGGGTGATGTTGTGATGTTGTGATGTTGTGATCCCATTGTAGTGTGTTGGAGATGGTAGTGCCCAGAAACTTGAATTCATCCATTATTGTGACAGGGGAGTTATTGATGACCAGTGGAGAGTGAGTTGGGGCCTTTTTCCGGAAGTCCATAATCACCTCCACTGTCTTGGTGTTGTTGAGTTCCAGGTTATTGGCTGCAGACGAGGACACCAGGCGGCCGACCTCCCTCCGGTAGGCAGTCTCGTCATTGTCAGTGATGAGGCCAACCATGGTGGTGTCATCTGCATAGTTGATGGTCTTGACAGATGTGTCACCAGAGGTACAGTCGTTGGTGTACAGGGAGTAGAGCAGGGGGGAGAGCACACAGCCCTGAGGAGCACCGGTGTTAACTGTGGGGGGCTGAGACAGGTGAGGGTCCTTCCTGACATACTGATTGAGGGGTGGATATTCAGCTGGGCCAGTTTATTGTGGAGGAGGTCAGGAATGATGGTGTTGAAGGCTGAACTATAATCCACAAACAGGACTCTTGCATAGGTGTTTCGGTTGTCCAGGTGTTGTGTTCCAGACACCAGTCTTTGTCTTGAAGTGCATATCTGACCAACAGCACATTCTGTTCAGTATGAGATATGTCTGGTGTTGAGTCACATATGACAGAATAATATATTGCATCTTCTCTTTCTTTCAGGATAGTGTTCAGCACTCTTTTGCCACAGAGCTCAATGAACTCGTTCTGCGTCTTTGAACTGAGTTAAACGTGACCCTTTCTTCTTTTGCTTTACCTTTTCTAAGTGCTTGTGTAAGAGGGGATCATAATGTGCCAACAACTCAAGAGTTCAAGAAAATTGTCATTATGGACATCATCCAAATATGACGTTTTTACCTCTGAATGCAATATTTATTGAAGCCAAATGAAGAGTTACATCTAAAAGCCTCTCTAAAATCTGTACATGTTGCTCTGCTTCTGTCTAGTTGTTTTTGAAGGTGCCCATCAACTCCTGTGGCTGCCAGTAATGAAGCTGAAGGCTTTCCCATCTCAGATGCTGCCTATGGGGAGTGTCTCTCATGCTCTGGTCATTTTCTGTCCATCTTTTGCCATTTGATGTTCACTAACTTAAGTCCATTATTGCTGTTCAGTGCACTTGTAGATGGCTTTGCTCATGGGAGAACAGAAGGCATCGGATGCAGTACAACGCCTTCACACTATCACTATGAATAAGCCAGTCTCTCCTAACTTTCTCACACCCATTGCCCGACTTGACATACTGAAGATAGCTTGGGAATGCTTTGCCTTCCATGTCTTTTGGTGCCACTTTGGTCATGTCTGCACTTTCACCAGCCAGTCTGCCAACAAGTATCTGTCTCTGCTGAGTAGTTAGCTTCTCTGGCCATCGTCCTGGGTCCTCTGACAAGAACTCCCCTGCATTTCACTTCCCCTTCTGTCTCTCCTCATCCTCCTCACTCTCAGACACATCTACAAGCATGAAACAAACAGGATTTGATTTGAAGACAGGAACCTGATTATGCAATAAAACATCCCACTTGATGTTAGTGCTGCTGCTCATTTCAGCTGAAACTGCTACAGATGATTTCTGGGAATAACTTCAAGTTGCCTCTGACCTCACATTTCCTCACATCCTCAGAGGCACTTCCTTCCTTGTCTTTCTATAGAGGATTGGTATTAGCCTCTTTATATACAGATTTATAACCCAACATACTTTTTAAAGGCCATGTTGTGTTGCTACGCTCATTTCAGTTCAATTGCAAAAAATAATTATTGGGAATAATTTAGTTGCCAGTATGATCTCACCTTGTCTCATATCCTCTGAGTAACATCAGGACCAGCCACTGCAACACTGCATGTTTCTGAAACTGAGGACCAAGCTTGTTAATGTTAACAGTTATAGTATTTTTTAAATCAGGCTTATTTTTGTGCTGCTATAAGCTCTAAGGCTGTCAACTGAGCTCAGGGAGGATATTAGAATTTCTCTCTTAGAAACTGTCTGAAACTCGACTGTATTATTATTATTATTATTATTATTATTATTATTATTATTATTATTATTATTATCACGTTTCTCCTTCTCGTGACTGTGCGCCTTTGGAGAGGACTAAACCTGTGCCAAAGAGGGGTCTCACACATCTTCCAATATTTTGGGAGAACTGTGGCACAAAGTTCATTCTCTCAATTGATGTAACATGTAATCAACAAACTTAAATAAGCTATGACACTAATTCATTCTAAATAAAGAACATTACAAACAAAACAAAACTTAAATTCCAGGATTTTCCAGGGCCCCTCTCCCTGCCTGGGTAGTCAGGTCCACTTCTCCCCCAGCTAGTGCGACCCAGTTCCGCTATCTGTTTCAAAGCAGCAACCCCACCTAGACTATAATAATTATATTATGTTAACATCAGGTGAAGGGCAGTATTTTTCCAGTGATTTCTCCCTCACTCGCCATGGTAACATTATGTTGCCTGAAATGACATGTTATTATTATTTAATACCCGGTCTCTTTGCTTCTCTCTTTGCCTCCCTGTCTGATTTCTCCCTCTCTCTTGCCATGGCAACGGTATGTCGCATGAAATGACATGTCGTTGGCAGGACTGCGAAATATAAAAACATGCACCCGGTCTCTGCGTCTCTCTGTGTCTATGTGTCTGTCTGTGTCTATGTGTCTGTCTGTGTGCTGCTGCGTTCTGGTTACAACCGTTTCACTTTTCTAATCGCTGAAGGACGGATGACAGCAGAGACTGCAGCCAGAACAGTTCATAATGAAGTGAACTGAAACACGATAGAGCTGCAGGGCTCAATATACAACGATAAGGCTGAAGCTCTGTATTAAAGAACGGTAGTAATATTTTCCCTGGTGATATCTTAATTAAGTTAATGAAAGTGGTTAAGAGACAGAGGTGAAAGAGAGGGAAATAGGGACAGCATGAGAGGGAGAAAGAGAGGTAGAGTGCCCGAATTGTCGGCCCCGACCATTTTCCGAACAGATTGTCGGGAGAAATTGACTCTTAACACACCTCACACCACAGGATAATCTTGTAGGATAATCTTTAGAGCCAATCCGATAATTGGGCGTTTGCTGTCTTTGGTCGGAAGGGGGAAAATCAGCCCGAAATCGGCCAGATTATCTTTATGTGTGTACCCGGCTTTAGGTAAGGTAAGGTAAGGTGGGGTAAGGTAAGGTGGTGGTGGGTTTTAGGCATTGGACACAATCCATGAGCAAGACCTCACACCATCTTACAAGAAGGGAATGGCCGATTGTAAAGCTTTTGTTGGCCAATAAAGCCCATGGTCAGATGTATATAGATCTCAGAAATTTTACTACTTGGCATGTTCTGCTGTTTTCATTATTTCTGACAGTAAAGGTCTTTGCACACCAATGCGTGCGTTTTCGCATGCGTATTTTTTAATCCGTCATCCTAAAAAAACGTTACGCACCGAGACCTTGCACACCGGTCCGTTGCGGAGTCCGTTGCGTTTTTTTACGTTGCGAACTTTCGCAATATGCACTCTACATTCTAAATGCTTGATTTAGCAAAAGGTACAAACAACTGAGAGCAATATAACTAAAACCAAATGGTAGACCACATCAGTAGAATGTATTATCAGTAGAAAAGTACAATACATCTTTATTTATTTTAACAAAGCGTGCGCATCTCCTGCAGTGTGATATCCTAATCATACCATGTGTAGACTCTCCGCTCAGGGTTGCCAGATGGGATTGAGAATTTCCAACCTAACCACAGTCTAAAAACAGCTAAATCCACCCAAAAAAAAGAATAGAATAGTAGAATAGAAAAAGAAACCTCTATAACCATGCTGAATGATGGACCTGTATGATGCACTGACAGCCTGTGACTGTGCACCTGCCCGGACCCTGCCCTTCTGAAACTGTGAAACCACAGTTTCACCCAACAGCATACCACAGAATATCATTTGCATAAGTGTCGTATATTTCTGTAGTATGTATGATCTATGTATGAATATGTAGTATATTTTAAACACACACACATACACACACACACACTGATCATTAACAGATGGCCCCTGGACCAGCTATCAGAGACCTGGGGGTTGGGCAAAGACACACACACACGCTGGCCCCTCCCCTCTGAAAGGAAACGGGGACAGAGGGAGAGAGCGTTCTCTTCCAGCCCGAGGTCCATGGGGAACGCATGTAATGTATAAATCTGCCTGTAACTGATTAAATTGTCTTAAACTAACTGTTCTTTGATTCATAATCAATAAGAATACACGACAGTAATGGCGAGCAAGTAACGGAGATAATATAGCTTAATTTACAGTATTTTGCAAACTTCAATCTAAAGAAGAAGGTAGATTTTCTGCAGAGATCTCTCTCTAGTCGATTGGTGTGTTTAAAATAGGCTGTAAATCTCAGATAAGTTATAGTCAAAAGAATCTGTGTAACGGTAATCTTGTTGGAATAGAGGCAAACAAGACAATAGGAAGGTGGGTTGTAAGAAGCGTACACCTTATCTAATATAGAATATTGTCAGCATATTGAGCAAGTAGAATGGGGTCGAATTCCACGAAGCTGTTAAAAGATATTAGTGAACATCGTGGAATGTTGGCTACGTTATCCCCTATGGCTGTAGTGGAAAAAATGAATCCTCTTGTTAGGGAAATTAGCAAAATGTCTACGAAATGGAATAGCCGTTGGGCATACATTGAACAGCCGTGGCCGAAAGAGGGCAGCATTAATTTACAATTAATTGCAACATTGGAAATACTTATCAATGGGCACAAAGCACATCAAAGAGGAAAGATTAGATCAGAGAAACGCAAGTTAGAGTTAGCTATTTTAGATCTATTTAAGGTAGAGGGACAGAAAATAGCTCAGATGGAACCGGAAAAGAAAAAAGAATTGGCCAGAACACTGGAACAGAAACTGAACATTTCATCCCCAGACCTGTGTCCTGCCCCCAGTCCCCCTCCATATGCTAAGGCACTGGAGGATCATTCCCAGAAGAAGAAGAAGGAGCCAAGGGGAAAAGGGGACGACAGGAGTGACGAGGAAGATGACAGCGAAGATGGCAGTGCAGACTCAAGTGATGACGACAATGCAGATGGAGGCTACAACGCGCAGGTCAGGAAGATGATAGCCACAGCCGAAAGGAAAGGTGGGAGAAGACGCCCGGAGAAAGAGGGAGATTGTCACCGAATGTCATCAAATACATTAAAGAACTGTCCAGTGCTGATTCGGGGTAACAAGATGGAATATCATCCGTGGCATCATACAGATTTGTCTGAAGTGATCGAGAAACTCCCAGTTCTTCAAGAGGGAGGACATTCGTGGACGCGAGAGGTCGACGTGATACTGACAGGAACGCAGGCCGCGATGGGAGACCTGAAAAGACTCTTAGCTTTTATTGCAGGATTGGATACAATGCAGGAAATATTGATGAAGGCAGGACTTCATAGATATATCAATACATCAGTTTATGATCCAGAGCTTTTCGCAGCAAACAGAGGCAAACTGTGGAAAGCAATCAGGGAGATCTACCCTACTCACATTCACCCAGACAATATCATTGTGAAGCCACTGGGGGGGGATGAGAATCCCAGGGGTTATGTTGCCCGTGTGTCCTCTCAATGGAGAAGTGTGACAGGGAAAGACGCTGAAGATAACCCCTTAGAAAAATCCATAATCAGGGAAAAAATACAAGAAGGGCTTCCTACCCCAGTTAAGGATAAGCTAGCAGAAGTGGTGGGGCTACGACACATGAACAAAGCTGTTTATATAGACCACGTAGCTCATCAAGTTGAGTTATATCGAAAGAACATTCAGATACAGAAGGCACGAGACGAAGAATCCCTCAGAATATTGACTCATTTGCAATTGACTGAAAGCGAGAGGAACATAGAGGGAGTGCAGGCTTTAGCCCCACAGCAACAGCCACCTGGAGTGCAGACTGCTACTTACCAGTCCTACTCACAGGGGCCACAAGGGGGGTATCCTGCTACTTACCAGTCCTACCCACAGGGGCCACAAGGGGGGTATCCATACCCACAAGGGCCACCAGGGGTGCAAGCGGTTCCATACCAGATGTACACACAGCCTGGCCAAGGACCACCACCAGGGAGATGGACAGCAGCAGGGAAGGAGATGCTAGAACCATGCCAATGCGACCAGAATGGACATCTAGCCTGTGCCTGCTGCAACAGGCCCCAGGGGGGCGCAGGGGGGAGCCAAGGAGGAGGATATTGGCCCCCTACTACACCTGCTCCAGGAGTGATGAACCCTTACGGAGGCCCAGCAGCTGGCCTATAGGGGTGCCCGGAAGATCCGAGTGGGAGGTGCCAGCTGGTGGTGACACAGAAGCCTGAAGGCGCCACGCACCTCCCTATGTCTAGAGAATATGTGAAGACAATCGGATTTGAGGGAATTAAACAGCTGATTCCTACAACTGAGCTTGTAGACTTAGAGTACAAGGGACAGAGAGCAACTCTGTCAACACTTGTGTCAGAACACACGCCAACAGGGCTGCTAGGGAGAGATGCTCTATGCCAATTGAACTGTACAGTAAAATGCACACCTGACGGCTGTCAGGTGACGGTGCCATCCGGTGTTCAGATTCCATCGACAGCCAGAGTGATTAAGCATAGAACAGACCTACAAGCTTTGCCTTTAAAGGGAGCTGATATAGAATATTGGGTTGATGGGTCTTGTTACGGGGTAGGAGAAACGTTGTGCGCTGGGTATTCCTTAGTTAAAGCACAGAATTCAAAGTTTATTGTAGAACAGGCTGAGGCAGTTCCTCAGCCTTGCTCGGCTCAGTTGGCTGAATTGATTGCCCTCACAGAAGCATGCAACTTGGGAACCGGACGGAGAGTGACAGTGTACACCGACTCTGCCTATGCACATAATGTTTGTCATTTTAATGGAGCTGTATGGAGGGGGCGGGGTTTTAAGAGAACTGATGGTACGCCTATACAGCATCACGCACAGATCATGAAGCTGTTACAAGCCATGATGAAGCCAAAGGAATTAGCCATAGTGAAGTGTGCCACACACAGGTCTGACTCATCACATGTCACACAAGGTAACAGGGCTGCAGAAGATGCAGCCAAAGCCATTACAGGAGCAGACAAGGCAGGTAAAGGTCTTCTGGTCACACATGAAAAGCAGTTACAGGGCATGGTCACACTTGAGGATTTATTGATGTTACAGAGTAGAGTAACTACGTTAGACAAGAGCGTTTGGCTAGCAAGGGGGGCAAGTCAGGATGACACAGGTCTATGGAGGAATCATGAGGGGTTGGTTGTAGCACCCTCAGATTTATTAGGCATGTTAATACAGGAAGCTCATGGATTAGCACATGTGGCTAGGGGGGAGGTAAGACGCAAGATCACCAAGAAATATGGGTTTTGGAGTCCATATTTGATGGAACAGATTGACCATGCTTTAGGTCAATGTGGGGTCTGTTGGAGAAACAACATCAGAGTGGGTACACCAGTGGTGTCTGGGCATATCCCTACCCCAATAGGGCCACGGGTGGTGGACAGGGGGGTGGATGTACAGAGTAGGCAGGATGTTGTGCCAACAGGTGCCGAGGTCCCCAGAGAACCTGAGAAGGAGGAGCTACGAGGAGATGCTGTGGTGTTGCCAGAGCCAGTGGCAATGCCAGTGTTACAGCCAGTGACATTACCGGCAGTGCCTGAAACCGAGGGGACAGCGGAAAGCTGTCCAGATGCCAATGAACCAGAAACCAACGAAGCAGAGAGTGTTGACAGTCTGGAGGTCCAGCCTGGGGGTGTCCAAAGCCTGGACACCTGTGCTACTGGGGATGCTGGCGAGTGCCTGCACCATGCTTCAGATGATGCTGAGGGCGACTCCCCAGACCTTGATCAGCGTGGGAGGGGACCAGGCGGCTGCCTTAACCTCAATGACACTGACGGACGACGACCAGTTAGGAAAAGATTAAAGACTATGAATAGGGTAGTGAAGCAGCAGATCAAAGGGAACGACGGGAATGGACAGCAGATGATAGCATGGCTGGAAACGGTCTTAGGGGAATGGGAAACTTATTTTGCTAAGATAGGAGCACCTATTATAGCAGACATGATTTTTGACTTTCTTAGGAGACAGGGCCTCATTGACTGTTTTTGGAAAATCAGTCACTCAGTCCACGTTAATGAACTTTTCAGAAGACTAGTCCTCACCTGAGGTGAAGATCTATGCATTAATGCATTCCCTTTGTCCTATGCTTACTGTTGGAGAATTATGTGTTATGATAACTGAATGTCATTATTTGTGTATTGTTTGTTTATTTCTATATCGTATGTGATTGATGTCAGTTGAGAAGTGATGTAGTGGTTATGCAAAGATAGGAAAGAGGTTCTGTTCCTAGCGCAACGAAAATGGAAGCTGCTGACTATGAAAGTGTTATCAATCTGAGACAGCGGTAAAGGCTGTTCTCCAACTGGGTACAAGTGCTAGTAACCTCTGACCCTGACGCTTCAAGGACAAAGAAAACATCGGTCGTTGGAAGTTGCTGTATTGATTTGTGCATGATGAACTGTGTTTAGTTTAATTGTGATTGTTATTTTCAAAATTCTTTTTATTATTGGTTGTTTTCTATTTTTTGTTTATGATATCTTTGGTTCCTAATACTGGTCCTGGGTTGGTCTGTGTTATTGTGCTTCTTGTGTTGTGTGTTGGTGTAGTTTTTCTGTCTGTTGTTGTTTATTTTTTAATTTTTAATTTTATTTTAAAAAAAAAAAAAAAAAAAAAAAAAAAATTTTTTTTTGAGTTAGTTTGTGGGGTTTTGTGTTTTTGTTTTTGTTTTATGGTAGTTTAGTTTCGGAACACCCTCTGGGTGGTCCGAGGGGGGATGTGTCGTATATTTCTGTAGTATGTATGATCTATGTATGAATATGTAGTATATTTTAAACACACACACATACACACACACACACTGATCATTAACAGATGGCCCCTGGACCAGCTATCAGAGACCTGGGGGTTGGGCAAAGACACACACACACGCTGGCCCCTCCCCTCTGAAAGGAAACGGGGACAGAGGGAGAGAGCGTTCTCTTCCAGCCCGAGGTCCATGGGGAACGCATGTAATGTATAAATCTGCCTGTAACTGATTAAATTGTCTTAAACTAACTGTTCTTTGATTCATAATCAATAAGAATACACGACATAAGAATATTACTTTTATTTCTTTGTGCCAGTTTGAGAATAGAGATGACATTAACACAAATAAGGCAACTTGTACTCAGCACAAGCCTGTCAAGCAAAGGAAAGAAACAATCTCTCTCTCCATCTCACTCTGGATATCAATAATATGGTAACAACCTTTTAGTCCTGTCAGAAATACTCAAGAATAGTAGGCTAGTTTTAGTAGAAGAAGGGAATTATTATTGTATGCCTACTGTGGATGCCATGCCTCAATGTGATGATTTAGCCAACATAAGACTATCCAGCCTATGTGTGTAGAAATTCTTTAGATTACATAAAGACTGTTTTAGTGTAGCCTATTAGATACAGTACCAGTCAAAGGTTTGGACACACTTCCCCCTTCAATTGAAGTTTGTGTCCAAACTTTTGACTGGTACTGTACCCACGGGGAAACTGTTGCAACATGATGTGCAAGCAACTGACAAAAAACTGCAATACACTTCTCTATTTCTCTTCAAACAAGACTGCTCTTGTGTCATCAGGTTGCTGGGCCAGACCTGACCATGCCACACAGCTAATGTAGGCTGAGTGAGTGTACCACTTTGTGAAACATATTGTGAATCGGTGTAGGCCTATAGGCCTATATTAACTGAATCAGAGAGAGAAAACGGCATACTGATAACTGTGAAAACAGACATATACCTGTAAAGTATGTTGGAAAAGACAATTATGACAAAATATCTGACTGTAGGCCTTTACTGTGCTAGGCCTAGGCTACATGGTGTTAACCTATTCCATATTGAATTCCAAACACATTTCCATGAAACAAGAAAGACCTGGGGCAAGCAATGAACATGTATGTTGTTTTCTTTCACTCGACTAACCGCCGAGATAATACTTGAGACATGTACTTCTGTAAACATTAATCCAACTGTCCTGCAGTTCTAATTTGACGATGTGTCCCAGTCTATACCATGGTGGAGTGGTCAAAAACAACTCTCAAAAGACTTTTGACGGACGCGAAAAACGCAGAAAATCGAACCTGTTGCGTTTTTTTTTTTGACGGACCAATATTACGGATTGGTGTGCAAGCGTGGTTGACACAACATGAGTTCTAATTTATTTTTTTAACGGACGTAAAAAACGCGCGTAAAAAACGCGTTGGTGTGCAAGGGCCTTAAGATGAAGTGACAGCATGCAGTGGTCAGTTGTACTGATGGCTTGCAAAGTAGACGGCAGTAATTCATGTTCCAGCCCATTGAAAACCAGACTTTGGTCTCAGTGAGTCCCCCTGGTGAAATAAAGGTATATAAAAAAAACTAAAAACATTTCCAGCCTTCTGTAAAATGAGGGTTTGTGTGAGGATCCTCTCTGGTTCTCTGTGTGTCAGAGTGCAGAGCATCAGGCACAAGGGTGATGGAATGGTCAAGAAGCAGGGGGTTCATGGGTGTGGTGTGGTGTGGTGTGGTGTGGTGTGGTGTGTGTGGTGTGGTGTGTGTGGTGTGGTGTGGTGTGGTGTGGTGTGTGTGGTGTGGTGTGGTGTGGTGTGGTGTGGTGTGGTGTGTGGTGTGGTGTGTGTGGTGTGGTGTGGTGTGGTGTGTGGTGTGGTGTGGTGTGTGTGGTGTGGTGTGGTGTGTGTTGTGGTGTGGTGTGGTGTGTGTGGTGTGGTGTGGTGTGGTGTGTGTGGTGTGGTGTGGTGTGTGGTGTGGTGTGGTGTGGTGTGTGTGGTGTGGTGTGGTGTGTGTTGTGGTGTGCGTGTGCATGTAGCTTTAATTTTTATGTTGTGGGTATTCCTTTGAAATCATAACCACCTATAGTGTATTTAACATGTCTTGTTAAGTCTGTCAGTCAGTCAGTAATGAAAACACAGAGCTACAGGACAGTATAACACACAGAGCTACAGGACAGTATAAAACACAGAGCTACAGGACAGTATAACACACATAGCTACAGGACAGTATAAAACACATAGCTACAGGACAGTATAAAACACATAGCTACAGGACAGTATAAAACACAGAGCTACAGGACAGTACGGTATGTCATTATTTAAAGGAGACAGTCTTTTAGCCCCTGCCTGAGCCGGATAGAGGCCCTGTCATGACTGTATATACTATAACCCTATATAACCCTTTGGTATCAGGAAGATATGGATCTGTAAACTATATCTGTAAGTTATCACTGTAGTAATATACTGGGATGTATATGTATGAATTATACCTTAAGGCTTAAATAAATAAATACATACAAAAGTGCATAAAACCTGTAAAACACTGACATACTGTAGATGTTCTTAGATGCTTAAAAGGGTGGCAATGGGTTTATGTAACGTTTAGCAAAGACCCATAAGGACCCTTTAAGTGGCATGACTTTGCTTATTAATTCTATGTCAGATTAATATATGGGATTCCTGAAAGCTTAGCTGGGGTGGAACCCACCACTATCATTCTCACAGGCTGACAGCAACCTTGCAACATTCCCAACAACTCTGTTACAATTCTCCCCGGAATCCAATCATTTGCAAGTATGATTCTATGAAGTATGAATTGCAAGTATGATTATATAGCAAATGGAAGTATACATATCAATACAGAAAACCAATTAGAATATACAGTATATTTTAGTTTTTTTTTTCACTTCATGTTTTAGCTTGGAACGATAGCTAACAGGAAGATCAGACCATGGGAAGGGAGGGCCTTTGTCTGTGTTCTGGTGTTGAATACACATCAGGGAACAGGCATGCAGGCTACTATATCGCCTTCAAATGGGTCTTTGTTTTCCCATTTCAAGCCTCCATAGCACATCCCTTAGATCTGGAGCCGCCAGCAGCAATCTCCCAGCTGCTTGGCTGTGTGGAGGCTTGTGGGGTTTGTGTTCATAGTCTAGGCACATATGAGCTAAGGAGTAGCGAGTGAGCTGCCCTCAATCAGCCCTTTAGGCATACGTGCATGCCTGAGGAGATATCTCCTCTTAGTCACACACATACACCCTACAGATTCATCGACAGCAACTTTAGCAGTGACTTCCATTATTGTGTCTCTCTGATGACTAAGTCCTTCTCTAGGCCTCTCGCTACTGCCCCTCTTCTCTGGCTTGACCTTGTACTCAGAGTATGGTTATATTTATTCAAATGCATTCCTTTATATAATCTTCCTCTCTTTCACTCTCTTGTTTGTCCTAATGATGTTCTCTCCTGTTATTTGCTCATTGCTGCGTTGCTCTAGTGCCTCTAGTTCCTCTTCCTCCCTCCCAATCCTCTACCTCTTCCTCCCCCCCAATCCTCTACCTCTTCCTCCCTCCCAATCCTCTACCTCTTCCTCCCTCCCAATCCTCTACCTCTTCCTCCCTCCCAATCCTCTACCTCTTCCTCTCTCCCAATCCTCTACCTCTTCCTCCCTCCCAATCCTCTACCTCTTCCTCCCCCCCAATCCTCTACCTCTTCCTCCCTCCCAATCCTCTACCTCTTCCTCCGCCCCAATCCTCTACCTCTTCCTCCCTCCCAATCCTCTACCTCTTCCTCCCCCCCAATCCTTTCGAGCAGAAAGGGGAATGACAACTTTTTCTATAATATCTGGCAACCCTTTCTTGATTATCTCCCTGATGATTTAGTTGACCTACTGCAGAAAGGGCGCCCGCCATTTGTTTTCACAAATAAATCCTAGTCATTTGTTTTGCTGTTGTTGTCTCTTTGCCTTTGAGGTGATTCTGTTGTGTTTGATGTGTCATATATGTCCAGCGTACTAATGCAACCCATGTATGCTAACCATGCTAACCATTGTTTTTGTTTTGTAACTTGACAATACCTGGGCTGTCTGATTGTTCTGTTGTGCAGATTTGATAAAATATTATATATTTTAAAAAAAAGTTGAGATAGAAGAAGTTGAGAGGGAGAGAGGGCTGAGAGAGAGAGAGAGAGAGAGAGAGAGAGAGAGAGAGAGAGAGAGAGCGAGAGAGAGAGAGAGAGACAGAGAGAGAGAGAGAGAGAGAAAGAGGGAGAGAGATAGGGCTAAGAGAGAGAGAGAGGACTGAGAGAGGGAGGGAGAGAGAGAGAGGGCTGAGAGAGGGAGAGAGAGAGGGCTGAGAGAGAGAGGGAGAGAGGGCTGAGAGAGAGAGAGAGGGAGAGAGGGCTGAGAGAGAGAGAGAGGGAGAGAGAGAGGGCTGAGAGAGAGAGAGAGGGAGAGAGAGAGAGAGGGAGAGAGAGAGGGCTGAGAGAGAGAGAGAGAGAGAGAGAGAGAGAGGGAGAGAGGGCTGAGAGAGAGGGAGTGCTGAGAGAAAAGGGAGAAAGGGAGGGTGAGAGGGAGACAGAGGGAGAGAGATTTACCATTTAAGAAATTCAATCTGCCACAGAAAGTGATGGAGAGTTCTACACGTCCATCCTCAACACACACACACACACACACACACACACACACACACACACACACACACACACAAACATGCACACACGCACACACCACACACACATACACACAAACATGCACACACATACACACACACACACACACACACACACACACACACACAGACACAAACATGCACACACACGCACACATACAAATGACAATGTAATCTATATAATTTTTTACATTATTCTAATTTACAGCCTACATAATTATTGTTCTACTGCCCCTTTTGTCGTTGTCTCTTTAAACAGTTTTTGCTTATATATTGTTGTTTTTTTATTGTTGTTTTATTATATAGATGTTTTACAGTTTTTTACGGTGGCTAAGTCACAGTGTTCAATACTGAGGTCACAGAGTCACAACTCTTCATACAGTCTGCAAAGCAGAAGCCCAACAAAACTGTGACTCTTTCTCTGTGATTTGTGCATTGCTGCTTTCATACAGAATGCATCAATGACCGCGTTCTCCAAAACCCATAACACTTCTCTCATTCAAATCATTCTGTTTTGAATGTGTTCTTCAGAGTTTTGAAATATTAATTCTTGTGAAAATCATTCAAACTATGTAATGCTCCCTGTTGTTAGTGTTTTGTAAGTCAGAATGTTATGAATGACAGTGTATGTTTCTGAGTGAACATTGTTGCCAGTGTATGGTTGAACAAGCTTCTTTTGAGACATGAATGAAGTGATTGGCCAACATGCGTGTTAGTAATGCAGACTGTATGAAGAGTTGTGACTCTGTGGCTTCAGTATTGAACACTGTGACTTAGCGACCGTAAAAAACAGTATTATATCTTTGTTTTATTATATCTTTGTTTTATTATATTGTTGTTTTATAATATTGTTGTTTTATCTTCACAACCTATGGACCAACCTCACTAAGTCAATTTCCTGTATGTGCAAATATACTTGAGAAATTCCTTGTAACTGTAAAACACAAGACCATGATTTCACAAGAGGAAGAATAAACCTCAAGCCATCAAGTACAGAGGAGAGAGCTCTACCAGCTTCCTTCTGCTCAGAGGACTTCAGCCATCAGCAGGACCGCGCAGAGAGGAGACACACATCACTGTCAGAGCAGATAGTACAGTTACAGCTACACAATCAAAGACAAACAGTCGTCATGGAAGAAGTTGAGATAGAAGAGGTTGAGATAGAAGAAGTTGAGATAGAAGAGGTTGAGATAGAAGAAGTTGAGATGGCTGACTACGTCAACGACCAGGCTGTTGAGATGGCTGACTACGTCAACGACCAGGCTGTTGAGGCGAAGGAGAACCGTGGACCCAAGGAGGGAGAGATTCTGAACTCAGGTCAGTAGCCAATACCTGCTCTTCATGACTCATGCTTCAGTGATGTAGAATGGTGTGTGTGTGTGTTCAGTGAAGTAGAATGGTGTGTGTGTGTTCAGTGATGTAGAATGGTGTGTGAGAGTAGATGTCTCAGGAGGAGCAGTTAAGGTGTAACCTGAAGAGATGGGTCTTCAGTCTCCGACGGAAGATGGGTAGTGACTCTGCCGTTCTGACAGCCGTGGGAGTGCACAGGCTGAACTTTGGGGGGTGACCGTTGCCTGCAGGTAGGCAGGGGGTGTCGGTTTTGCTGCCTGGTAGGCAAGCACCAGGGTCTTGGATCTGATACGAGCTGCTATCGAGAGCCAGCGAAGGGTGTGAAGGAGGAGGGTGACATGGGAGAATTTGTGGAGATTAAACACCAGAAGGGCAGCAGCATGCCATGTAGCTGTATCAGCATATAGCATGCCATGTAGCATGTAGCTGTATCAGCAGGTGTCCAGGCTGACAACTGAATGTGGTCTTGTTGGTGTTGCCCTCAAAAGAAAGGAATGAGTAAAAAGAGGAAGGATAGTAATAATACATTAGACACTCAAAGACGCTTTACAGACTGAAAAGATCGAATAGTAATAATAAAAAGAAACAAAAGGTAAAAAACAATATTAAAAAAGAAAGAAAAAGTAAGTGTAGTGAGAACTTGTCTAGGGGTGAACATTTAGTTCACTTGTCCAGACGCGTTCTGCAGGCTTCGTTGCTCTGACCTTAAATGGAAACTATACTACTATACTACTATACTAAACTATCTGGTCTGGTTTCATGTCATTATCACCACAGAGGAAGGTCTCTACCGAATGCTACTAACACACACAGCATGCTGTCCACACACACACCCATACACACACACACACACACACACACACACACACACAGCATGCTGTCCACACACACACCCATACACACACACACACACACAGCATGCTGTCCACACACACACCAATACACACACACACACACACACACACACACACACACACACACAGCATGCTGTCCACACACACACACACACACACACACACACACACACACATACACACACACACACACACACACACACACACACACACACACACACACACACACACGTTAACGCTTCAGACACTTTTGTGCAAATGTCTGCTGCCATCTTGTGGACATGTACTTTCTTATTTTATCTTATTATTTACACATTCAAATCTCACTATGTGATGTTCATATCTGATATAGTGGGATGCCCCTTTAAGAGAGCACGGGGTTAGGTAGAATATAGGAGCAGAGAATAGGAGTGAGACACGGAGAGGAGAGCTCATGCCAGAACAGACTGAACCCATAGTTGGTCCTAGTGGGTTTGCCTACACTGACGGGACACCCCCAATTGCACCATCAGGCCCGGTAACCCCTGGCACCCCTCGCTACCCAAGTAGTAGTTGCAAAACAGCCAGAGTACCTTAAAGACTTTGTACTGGACTAAAACAGCATCTGTGGGTTATGGGCATAGTAGGGAGGACTACAGACTAGGTTTTGTTTTGTATAAGCTACTGAAAAAAAAAGAAAGAAAATGTTTTAGTCACAGAGCAACTGTTAACCAAATAAACGTTTTTGTTATTTCACTGTTCCCCTTTTTGGGGATGTTGGAGGGATGTGATGTTCATATCTGATATAGTGGGATGCCCCTTTAAGAGAGCACCTGGTTAGGTAGGATAGAGGAGCAGAGCATAGGAGTGAGACACGGAGAGGAGAGCGTAGTGGGATGCCCCTTTAAGAGAGCACCTGGTTAGGTAGGATAGAGGAGCAGAGCATAGGAGTGAGACACGGAGAGGAGAGCGTAGTGGGATGCCCCTTTAAGAGAGCACCTGGTTAGGTAGGATAGAGGAGCAGAGCATAGGAGTGAGACACGGAGAGGAGAGCGTAGTGGGATGCCCCTTTAAGAGAGCACCTGGTTAGGTAGGATAGAGGAGCAGAGCATAGGAGTGAGACACGGAGAGGAGAGCGGGATAAAGAGAATCCCACGTTTATTTACTACCACACAAGTGTCAATCCTGTTAATAAGTACAATAGTACACACTACTCTAAAGAAATAGAATCAGCACTTGATTCAAAGAGACAGGATTAACTAACATTATCATCATTTTATGTTTGTTCATTGATATGAGATTATGTGTGTTCAGTGATGTAGGATGGTGTGTGTGTGTGTGTGTGTGTGTTCAGTCATGTAGAATGGTGTGTGTGTGTGTGTGTTCAGTCATGTAGAATGGTGTGTGTGTGTGTGTGTGTGTGTGTGTGTGTGTGTTCAGTGATGTAGAATGGTGTGTGTGTTCCTCTTGCAGGTAGAAGAGTGTACATCCTGGCTGCTGTGTGTTTTGGGCTGATGTGTGTTCTACAAGTCACACTGAACATCTCCCTGCGTCTTGTCCACTGTGAGTCTCCTGACTTCTTATTATGATATTATCCTTGAATCCACACAGAGAGCTCCATGAAGAGAAACCACCAAACTGAATGTCACATGGTAGTAATTCTTATGAACTGAATCAGTTCAGTAGAACCCTGAGAATAATGTAGTGATGATGGTGAGAACAAGTTATAAACCGCCAGGCTGTCAACCTAACCACCGCTTCTCCTGTCTCTCAGACAACAACCTGACCGGAGAGAGAGGCCAGTTACAGACCAGTTACAACGACCTGACTAGAGAGAGAGACGACCTTCAGAGGAAACTTTGTGAGAAAACCGGTTGTCCAGAAGGATGGAGGATGTTTGGCTGCAGCTGCTACTTCCTCTCCACTGAGACTAGAACCTGGGAGGAGAGCAGACAGGACTGCAGAGACAGAGGAGCAGACCTGGTGGTCATCAACAGCAGAGAGGAACAGAACTTTATCATTGATTTGAATAAGAACGTCTGGATTGGTCTGACTGACAGAGACACAGAGGGGACCTGGAAATGGGTGGATGGCACACCTCTGACAACAGAGTACTGGGGTATCTATCAGCCAAACAGTTATAATGGGGATGAGGACTGTGCTTTCATATATGCTTATGGAAGTAAACCTAATCAGTGGCATGACACCACATGTAGCACCAAAAGTTACTGGATCTGTGAGAAAGTGGTTTAATCATAATAGCATTTGCATTTTGTGCACGTTTAATACCTGTCTCTGGGTTACTGCAACACCTGTGTCTGAGGCTGGGGGAGGCTGGGGGAGGGGGGAGGCTGGGGGAGGGGGGGAGGCTGGGGGAGGCTGGGGGAGGGGGGGAGGCTGAGGGAGGGGAGGAGGCTGAGGGAGGGGGGGAGGCTGGGGGAGGGGGGGAGGCTGAGGGAGGGGGGGAGGCTGAGGGAGGGGGGGAGGCTGGGGGAGGGGGGGAGGCTGGGGGAGGCTGGGGGAGGCTGGGGGAGGGGGGAGGGGCTGGGGGAGTTTGGGGGGAGGTTGGGGGAGGGAGGGAGGCTGGGGGAGGAGATGGGGGGAGGCTGGGGAGGGCCTTTCTAGAGCCCTTCTTTTAAGCAGAGGGCTAAATATTCACTGTTGAACTTGTTGTTGGGTTTTGTCTCTGTAGAGTATGTGTAGGGTAGAGTGTGCCTACCACTTCCTGTTTTACCATATAAGGGCTTTTCAGAATGTCTGGTGTCTGGGTGGGGCTGTGTGTACGGCTGATGATGACGAGGGGTTGAATGTTTGTATGTGAAACACGTCAGCGGGGTTCAGGATATTATCACACTGGTCTGGATGTGTGTACTGTACAGTGATGGTTTGTTGTTTTGTGATGTGTGTTTATTAGCGGAGGCTGGTGGAGGTAGAAATGGGAGGACTGGCTCATTGTAACTGATGTAATAGAATGAGGAATAAGGAATGGTATATTCCTCATATGCTGTAGAAACCATCATCATTCCCTTCTCTGCAGTACCATGAGCCAGTTCTCCCATGTCTACCTCCCCTCGCCTCTGCTGGTTGTGATGCTGGGTTATATGCTGTTGTGTTGTGTATGGTGGCTTGTTTGGGGTTAGGGAGGGGGGGGGCAGGGTTTTGCTAGTGTTAATATCAGGTGTATTCATTTTTAAATGACAATGTTTCAATCTAGGTTGTTTGCTGTTGTGTTGTTTATGGTGGCTTGTTTGAGGTGGTGGTAGTTTTTAGGTATAATTTAAATATATAATTTGATATTAATTAATATATAATATATTAAAATGAGGTGTGTAAATGTTTAGGTGTCTTGTCAGAAAAAATACGTTTAATTTGTATTTATTTTTTTTCTTTTTGCTCATAAATGATAGCTTGATATTTGGACACATTTGAATTACTTAGACTGCTTTTTTAGATTTTAAGACCTTTTACTTTTCATACATCTTGAATGACTTTGTAACAAGCCTATAGAGTGTGGAGTGTGATCATATGTGCCAGAATCTGTTGATTTGTGATTTTCCACCTAAATGTATGATACGTTTAATCATGATAGAATGATAATGAGTTCCTTGATAAAAAACGCATCTCTCATGTGTTTGTATTTGCACAGAAATACCAAATAAAAACAAATAAAAATCTAATTTCTGTTCTCTTATGCTCGCTTAGGAATGACTTCATGACCCATAAAATGAAGGGAAAATAATCCACTTAGACAAGCCTATAAATCAATCAGGAAGAACTGGAAAGGAAGTTGACTTGTACAAAACATTTATAAATGACTGACAGAGAAACACAGGACCATGACTTCATACCAGGAAGGAATAGAAAAAGATAAACAGATTAAGTCGTCATGCAAGGAGGTGAGATGGCTGACTACGTCAACAAAAAGCCTCAAAGGTTGCTCTGAACTTGAATGAAAAGTCTTTGGTTTCCAGAGACATAACACAGAATATCATATGAAACATTATTGCTTGCCTCAAGTCCTTCAACTTATTATGGAGGAAGTTTGGCTCCAGCTGCTACTTCCTCTCCACTGAGACTAAAACCTGGGATGAGAGCAGACAGGACTGCAGAGGCAGAGGAGCAGACCTGGTGGTCATCAACAGCAGAGAGGAACAGGACTTTATCAGTGATTTGAGGAGGAGTTTGAGTGTCTGGATTGGTCTGACTGACAGAGACACAGAGGGGACCTGGACATATATTGAGAATGTTTATTTTGGTCCCCTATACAATTCACAATACAGATATAAAAAATAAAAAAAATGTACACAGTCACAATTCATAACATCAGGACCAAAAAGGTGTAGGCTGAAGCCGTGGCTTATTGCGCCTACCCTTGTTACATGTATGCATGTCCCCCCATGAATGCATCATCAAAACATTGAAACTTTTATAAACAAAAGGTCACTTACGCATGTCAACAAAAAGTTCAAAAAATACCAAACAAAAAACTAAACAAAAACTATATTTAAACCTCTGTTTTATACTTGTTAATCATCTTATTTTTAAATAATTTTTAAAATCCTTTTAGTGTACTACACATTTTCATTTCCTTTTCAAAAGTATTCCATAAATTAACTCCTTTAACTGTTATACATCTTTGTTTTGCATTTGTTCTAATCTTTGTTTTCATAAACATACATATTCCTCTGAGTTCGTAATTACTCTGTCTAACTTGAAATAGTCTCTGGATACAGACATGTATGGAGGACATGGGTGGAGGACACACCTCTGACCTCAGAGTACTGTTGGCATGACAACCCAACCATAGAGAATCTGCAGGAGTGGGAGAGGACTGTGTTGAGATGGATCATTATGCAAATGAGCTTAATCAATGGAATGACCGCCGATGTGGCAAAATACGCAACTGTGTCTGTGAGAAAGTGGTTTATTCATAATAGTACCTACTTTTTGTCATGTGTGACAGTTTCAATCAACTGAATTATTTATGTCTGTCTCTATCTCTGTCTGAATGGAATGGAATGGAATGGAATGGACTTTATGGACTTTATTTGTCATTGCTACAGTACAGGTACCAAACAACGAAATTTAGGAGGGGTGGCTCCCCTGGTGTTAGGAAAGGAATTTTTTTTTTTTTTTTAGAAAAAGCATAAAATCACAAGAAGGTAAGGAGCTGGTTTACATAAATAAAGGCTATGTACACAATCCACTGTACTATACTGCACAGATAGTCAACTAGGGTTGTCATATTGCACAAAAGTATTTTTTCACGTTATTTTAAAGTGTCACAGTTTGCAGGCTTGAAATGTACATGTTTGTGCCTCAGCACTAGCTGCCATACAATCCGTCCGGACTGTCCTGGGCCCAGAACTTAGGCCTTTTCTGTGTTCAGGGACTTGACGGCCCAGTGGTAGAAGCAGTTCTTCAGTCTGTTTGTCTTAGCGGCCGGGGTCCTGTACCTCCTATTCGAGGGCAGCCTGATAAAGTGTACGTGCCCAGGGTGGGTCGGGTCCCTGGAGATCTTGGAGGCCTTCCTGAGACAGCGTGTGTTGTACAGCTCTTCCAGAGAGGGGAGGGGGGCGCCGGTGATCTTCTGGGCTGTTCTCACGACTCTCTGTAGCGCATTTCTCTCCGCTGTTGTGCAGCTGTGGAACCAGATGTGGAACCAGATGCCGTAGGTGAGGATGCTCTCCACTGCGCCGTGGTAGAAGGCCACCAGTATCTCCTGCTTGTTGTGTTCTTTCCTGAGGCATCTCAGGGTGTATAGCCGCTGTTGTGCCCTCTTGATGGTGCCTTTTGTGTTGTCCTTCCAGGCCAGGTCATCCCGCATGTGATGTCCCAGGAATCGGAGGGTTGAGACTCTCTCCACGCTCTCTCCGTTGATGAGCAGGGGCTGGATCTCAGACTTTTTCCTCCTGAAGCCTACGATGAATTCCTGGGTCTTTGACTTGTTTAGCAGCAGGTAGCTCAGTTGCTCTACCTCATCCCTGTACGCCGCCTCGTCCCCCCCCGAGATACATCCCACCACGGTGGTGTCGTCTGCAAACTTTACGATGTAGTTGCTGGGGTGGACGGGGGTGAAGTCGTGGGTGTAGAGGTTGTAGAGGATGGGGCTTAGCACGCAGCCCTGGGGGGACACAGTGCTGAGGCTGAGGGCTGTGGAGGTGTGGGGGCCCACCCGCACCCTCTGGGGGCGGTCGGTCAAGAAGTCCTTGATCCACGCACATATAGAGTGTGATAGACCCAGGTCTAGTAGTTTGGTCACTAGCCTGTCTGGAAGGATGGTGTTGAAGGCGGAGCTGAAGTCCACGAAGAGCAGTCTCGCGTAGCTGTTTCCCCTCTCCAGGTGGGATAGAGTGGCGTGGAGAGTCGTCACTATGGCGTCCTCTGTGGACCTGTGGGCTCTGTAGGCGAACTGGTATGGATCCAGGTTGGGCGGGAGGCGTGTGAGTATGTGGGCCCGGACTAGTTTCTCGAAGCACTTCATGATGATTGGTGTGAGTGCCACCGGGCGGTAGTCGTTTAGGCAGCTCACTGTGCTTTTCTTCGTCTCTATCTCTCTCTCTGTCTCTCTCTCTGTCTCTCTCTCTCTCTCTGTCTCTCTCTCTGTCTCTCTCTCTCTCTCTCTCTCTCTCTCTCTCTCTGTCTCTATCTCTCTCTCTGTCTCTATCTCTGTCACTCTCTCTCTCTCTCTCTGTCTCTCTCTCTCTCTCTCTCTCGGTTACCTTAGCAACTGTGTCTGCGGCTGGGGCTTTTAGGCATGTTTCCTGTTTCACTGGTTTGTCGTGTGAAATGGTTGTAGGTGTGCAGAAGTGAAACCACAACCTTTTGAGCTCTGCTGCACACCTTTGCAGCAGCCATCTGAGTTCTTCAAACTCTGTCATTAAGGGGAATCACAATGACCTATTTCACCAGAGGAGCAGACCTGGTGATCATAAACAGCAGAGAGGAACATTACCTTCTGGTCTGACTGACAGAGACGCAGAGACTGACAGAGACGCAATGGGTGGACAGCACACCTCTGACCTCACAGTACTGGCATGACAGACGACCAGATAATTATGGTGGGAAAGAGGGTTGTGTTGAGATATACAAATGGACTGCACTTATATAGCGCCTTTATCCAAAGCGCTTTACAACGGCCTCTCATTCACCCATTCACACACGTTCACACATCAATGGCGGCCAAGCTACCATGCAAGGCGCCGGCCCGCTCACTGGGAGCAATTTGGGGTTCAGTGGCTTGCCCAAAGACACTTCGACATGTGGCCAGCCGGGGCTCGAACCGCCGATCTGCCAACCTTGCGATCATTAGACGGCGACACTACCTCCTGCGCCACAGCCGCCCCACGGCTACAATGCAGAGAGTAAGACTGATCAAGGGAATGACTTCAGACTTCAGACTTCAGAGGTGTTGACTATCAGAACTGGATATGTGACAACGTGTTTTAGAGTACTTCTACCTAGCCGTCATCCACCTCATTAACATAATCACTTACTTGTCATTGGCTACTTATCAACTAAGCACCATACAGTTTCCATTTAAGTTGAGAGCAACAAAGCACTCAGACTGTGTCTTTGTTTTCCCATTTCAAGCCTCCATAGCACATCCCTTAGATCTGGAGCCGCCAGCAGCAATCTCCCAGCTGCTTGGCTGTGTGGAGGCTTGTGGGGTTTGTGTTCATAGTCTAGGCACATATTAGCTAAGGAGTAGCGAGTGAGCTGCCCTCAATCAGCCCTTTAGGCATACGTGCATGGCTGAGAAGATATCTCCTCTTAGTCACACACATACACCCTACAGATTCATCCACAGCAACTTTAGCAGTGACTTCCATTATTGTGTCTCTCTGATGACTAAGTCCTTCTCTAGGCCTCTCGCTACTGCCCCTCTTCTCTGGCTTGACCTTGTACTCAGAGTATGGTTATATTTATTCAAATGCATTCCTTTATATAATCTTCCTCTCTTTCACTCTCTTGTTTGTCCTAATGATGTTCTCTCCTGTTATTTGCTCATTGCTGCGTTGCTCTAGTGCCTCTAGTTCCTCTTCCTCCCTCCCAATCCTCTACCTCTTCCTCTCTCCCAATCCTCTACCTCTTCCTCCCTCCCAATCCTCTACCTCTTCCTCCCTCCCAATCCTCTACCTCTTCCTCCGCCCCAATCCTCTACCTCTTCCTCCCTCCCAATCCTCTACCTCTTCCTCCGCCCCAATCCTCTACCTCTTCCTCCCTCCCAATCCTCTACCTCTTCCTCCCTACCAATCCTCTACCTCTTCCTCTCTCCCAATCCTCTACCTCTTCCTCCGCCCCAATCCTCTACCTCTTCCTCCCTCCCAATCCTCTACCTCTTCCTCCCTCCCAATCCTCTACCTCTTCCTCCGCCCCAATCCTCTACCTCTTCCTCCCTCCCAATCCTCTACCTCTTCCTCTCTCCCAATCCTCTACCTCTTCCTCCCCCCCAATCCTCTACCTCTTCCTCCCCCCCAATCCTCTACCTCTTCCTCCCTCCCAATCCTCTACCTCTTCCTCTCTCCCAATCCTCTACCTCTTCCTCCCTCCCAATCCTCTACCTCTTCCTCCCTCCCAATCCTCTACCTCTTCCTCCGCCCCAATCCTCTACCTCTTCCTCCCCCCCAATCCTCTACCTCTTCCTCCCTCCCAATGCTCTACCTCTTCCTCCCTCCCAATCCTCTACCTCTTCCTCCCCCAATCCTCTACCTCTTCCTCCCCCCCAATCCTCTACCTCTTCCTCCCTCCCAATCCTCTACCTCTTCCTCCGCCCCAATCCTCTACCTCTTCCTCCCCCCCAATCCTCTACCTCTTCCTCCGCCCAATCCTCTACTTCTTCCTCCCTCCCAATCCTCTACCTCTTCCTCCCTCCCAATCCTCTACCTCTTCCTCCCCCCCAATCCTCTACCTCTTCCTCCGCCCCAATCCTCTACCTCTTCCTCCCTCCCAATCCTCTACCTCTTCCTCTCTCCTCCCTTGTTGCCTGTACCCATGGCTGCCTTTCACCCCAACCCCCAGTTGGGACTGACAGGCGTGTGACAAGACTACCCTGACCCCCCAGGCACATACAGTGCATCTTCAACATTACAATGTATGTATCCTTTTTGGAGGGAATTCAGGCACATAACTGACAACCATTATAAAAAGAGCAGTGCCAATAACAGTCTTGTAGGCAGGGCCGGTCCTAGGCATAGGCGAACTAGGCGGTCGCCTAGGGCGCCAAATGTCTGGAGGGCGCCAAATGCCTGGAGGGCGCCAAATGCCCTTTCATGTCTCCATGAAAATATGTCTCAGCCTACTGTCTATTACGCTTCGCGATTAGTCACACTCGCCTCTTGTGCCCTCTCTCGAAGGTGGCTTACTGTTGAATGTGTGGGTGGTGATGAGGCAGTACTGGTGGCTTAATGTGGTGGTGATGGTGGTGGTGGCGCCCCTAAATTTTTTGGGGAGGGGGGCATCAAATCATTCTCTCGCCTAGGGCACCTAAATGCCTAGGACCGGCCCTGCTTGTAGGCATGTGTACTAATTAGTTCCCCATGTTTGAGAAAAGAGAAAAGGCTGATACGTTTTTGACTTACATACTGATGGCAATGTATATTTTTACACACAGGCACTAAAGAAGATCGCGTACGTCTTTTCATGTCACATTTTGTTAGAATCACATACAATGAAGGTTGCATTTTTTTTTAAGTGTTCAATTTAATCCAGTGAGGAACAAGATGCAAACTAGTCCTTTGTACAGTGATGTTCAGACAAAGTTTCTTACAGATTCTATCGATGTTTCCAGGAACTATTATATACATGTGAAACCATCCTATACGGATCCCCATCTAAACTCAGAAAGGCTGAACATTTTAAAATAAAAGTGGGTAACATTAATATCACAAGAAAAGAGGATATTACATACCTGGGCTCCATCTTAGAGGCAAATCTTTCCGGAGATAAAATGGCAGCAAAAGTAATCAAAAAAGTGAACCATAGAACTAGATTCTTGTACAGGATATCCTCACTTGTCAGTAAAAACACACTGAGGACCCTATCAGGAGCTCTCATTCAATGTCACTTCGACTATGCCGTAACATCATGGTACTATAGAACCACAAAGGCCCATAAAACAAGACTCCAGACAGCCCAAAATAAACTGGTTAGGCTTCTGCTAGGCCTCAACCCTAGGACACATCTAACCGCTGCTCATTTTTTGAGCCTTGATTGGCTACGAGTAGTTGACAGAGTGCAGCAACTTGCACTGGGCCTGGTCTTCAAGATACGCTACACCACAAAGACACCCAAGTACCTGTCAACATACTTCCAAAAAGTGAACAACGTCCACACATACAACACCAGAGGAAGCTCCACGAACCACGTTCAACCGCGTTGCACCACAAACAAGGGGTTAAACTTGTTTGCAAACTATGCAGTAAAAATGTGGAACGCCCTTCCTATAATCTTAAAGGAGTGCAAAACACTGCCCACCTTCAAAACCACTCTCAAAAAACATTTACAGGAGGCTGCAATCCGTAACTGGACCCTCTAAATCAAAAATCAGATTAAAAGACCCGAACTACCCACTGTACATACTTTGTGTTTTGTCCCCCGCCCCCACCTGTGGTGTATGTCCCCACCTGTCCTACCCGCTGTACATACCTAATGTTTTGTTGTATTGTTCTTCCCATGA
>NC_137678.1:756200-778700 GCF_963989245.1 Nansenia antarctica
TAAATATGTACCATGAAACACCAATTATGTACAATAAAACCAAACACCACAATATACAGATATGATTGAAAACAATGTCAAAACAAAATTAAAAACAGCTGTATGGCCATACAAAAATTACAGAAATGGAGAATAATCAATTTCTTCATTTAACCCAGGGGAAACCATGGCATGGAGTTTAAAAATCCAAAATGTTTCCCTTTATAGGAGCAGTTTGAGCCTGTCCCCTCCTCTGCGAGAGCAGTGGACCACTTCCAGAACCACCACTTTTAAAGAACTGGGGCTGCTATGGCCAGCCTGTTGGTAATGCTTAGCCATAGGATATTGGTCATTGGATGTTCTGATGGCATAAACATGCTCTGCGAATCTGTCCCTCAGTCTACGCTTAGTGCGTCCCACATAGAAGCAACCACATCCACATTCCAGCCTGTAAACAACATATGTGGTGTTGCAGTTGGAAAAAGACTTTAGCTGGTACCTGAAGCCACTTGTATCTGTGAAGTGCTTGGTTTTGATCATGTGTTGACAATAATTGCAGTGTCCACACTGGTAATGGCCTTCAGGGGCTGATAGCCAATGCTGTTTGGTTTTAGGCACCATGTCACTACGCACCAGTTTGTCCTTGAGGGTGGGTGCGCGTCGGTATGAGACAGACGGGGGCTCTGGGAGTGCACCATGCAAAGCTGGGTCACTTTCTATGATGCTCCAGTTGCTCAAGGTCCACAAGGATGCCACCAACCCTCCAGGAAGGCCCATTATCAGCAACAATGATACCATCTCAGAGCCGGCTTCAAAGTATGTTGATCACTACAAAGTGACCCAGCTTTGCATGATGCACTCCCAGAGCCCCCGTCTGTCTCATACCGACGCGCACCCACCCTCAAGGACAAACTGGTGGTCCCCAGATAGGGGAAAAAATGATTAGCTCTAGACTGCCTAGATTAAATCAATTACACCAGGAACATACAGTGCATTCGGAAAGTATTCAGACCCCTTCACTTTTTCCACATTTTGTTGTGTTATAGACTACATTTCAAATGGAATAAATAAAAATAAAAAAAATGCCATAAATCCACACCTAATACCCCAGAATGATAAAGTGAAAACATGTTACATGTTACATTTATTAAAATTGAAATACAGAAATACCTAATGTACCTAAGTATTCAAACCCTTTTCTATGTCATAGAATAAATGTACATATTTACCTGTATAACCCATGTTGACCACTAGGGTAGTCACCTCCACCCATTGATTATGATGTCACTTCCACTCATTGTCTTCATAAGTGAAATGTTTGTACCAGTACTCCATGTGCCCTGAGGAAGGTCAGAAGACCGCAACGCGTCGGCATAGCCACTCCTAATAAAGGCTTTTTAATTTTTTCTACAATAAGAGTGCCTTGGTTCCCCTTTTTTCTTGGATATTACTGCACCTCTCTCCAAAGAGCACCTTATTGGGATTATTACTCTCCAAACAGAAGCGCTTCTCTCCTCTGCTTTCTACATGTGCTATATTCTATTATATATATGCTATTGTTATATTCTACAGGTGCTATATTCGAGGAGAACGCTGTAAGGGATGACGAAATTTTCCAACTTGCCCTCTCGGACCTCAGTCTCAACGACGACATCCTGCAGGGTGAGAAGATTACCCGCTCTGTGAAACGCATCGAGGCCAACAACCCCTTCCAGGCGGTGCGAGAAGGTAAGTGGTTTCCGACGGAATCATATTTGCAATCGATTGTTTTGCTGTTTTATTTCTTTACCCGGCCTGGAGGGTTAGGGATGCATCACAGTGGCCTTGTGGGTAGTATCATAGCCATGGTTAATAACAGCTACATTTGAAGATATCATCAGCATGAATTCCTTCTACTTCATTGGTTGGTGTCAAGGTTCCTGTCATATTAAGACTATGACGTCAGGTCTAGACGTCACAAGTTACTCAAATTGATGTTATACGTTGTTCAGGGGTGTTAGGATGGTAAGAGCAGTGTGTGTCAGGATGGTAAGAGCAGTGTGTGTCAGGATGGTAAGAGCAGTGTGTGTCAGGATGGTAAGAAGAGTGTGTGTGTCAGGATGGTAAGAAGAGTGTGTGTGTCAGGATGGTAAGAAGAGTGTGTGTCAGGATGGTAAGAAGAGTGTGTGTCAGGATGGTAAGAGCAGTGTGTGTGTCAGGATGGTAAGAAGAGTGTGTGTCAGGATGGTAAGAGCAGTGTGTGTCAGGATGGTAAGAAGAGTGTGTGTCAGGATGGTAAGAGCAGTGTGTGTCAGGATGGTAAGAGCAGTGTGTGTCAGGATGGTAAGAGCAGTGTGTGTCAGGATGGTAAGAAGAGTGTGTGTCAGGATGGTAAGAGCAGTGTGTGTCAGGATGGTAAGAGCAGTGTGTGTCAGGATGGTAAGAGCAGTGTGTGTCAGGATGGTAAGAGCAGTGTGTGTCAGGATGGTAAGAGCAGTGTGTGTCAGGATGGTAAGAGCAGTGTGTGTTAGGATGGTAAGAGCAGTGTGTGTCAGGATGGTAAGAGCAGTGTGTGTCAGGATGGTAAGAGCAGTGTGTGTCAGGATGGTAAGAGCAGTGTGTGTGTCAGGATGGTAAGAGGAGTGTGTGTCAGGATGGTAAGAGCAGTGTGTGTGTCAGGATGGTAAGAGCAGTGTGTGTCAGGATGGTAAGAAGAGTGTGTGTCAGGATGGTAAGAGCAGTGTGTGTCAGGATGGTAAGAGCAGTGTGTGTCAGGATGGTAAGAGCAGTGTGTGTGTCAGGATGGTAAGAAGAGTGTGTGTCAGGATGGTAAGAGCAGTGTGTGTCAGGATGGTAAGAGCAGTGTGTGTCAGGATGGTAAGAGCAGTGTGTGTCAGGATGGTAAGAGCAGTGTGTGTCAGGATGGTAAGAGCAGTGTGTGTCAGGATGGTAAGAGCAGTGTGTGTTAGGATGGTAAGAGCAGTGTGTGTTAGGATGGTAAGAGCAGTGTGTGTTAGGATGGTAAGAGCAGTGTGTGTCAGGATGGTAAGAGCAGTGTGTGTTAGGATGGTAAGAGCAGTGTGTGTCAGGATGGTAAGAGCAGTGTGTGTCAGGATGGTAAGAGCAGTGTGTGTCAGGATGGTAAGAGCAGTGTGTGTCAGGATGGTAAGAAGAGTGTGTGTCAGGATGGTAAGAGCAGTGTGTGTCAGGATGGTAAGAAGAGTGTGTGTCAGGATGGTAAGAAGAGTGTGTGTCAGGATGGTAAGAGCAGTGTGTGTCAGGATGGTAAGAGCAGTGTGTGTTAGGATGGTAAGAGCAGTGTGTGTCAGGATGGTAAGAGCAGTGTGTGTCAGGATGGTAAGAAGAGTGTGTGTCAGGATGGTAAGAGCAGTGTGTGTCAGGATGGTAAGAGCAGTGTGTGTCAGGATGGTAAGAGCAGTGTGTGTCAGGATGGTAAGAAGAGTGTGTGTTAGGATGGTAAGAGCAGTGTGTGTTAGGATGGTAAGAGCAGTGTGTGTCAGGATGGTAAGAGCAGTGTGTGTCAGGATGGTAAGAGCAGTGTGTGTCAGGATGGTAAGAGCAGTGTGTGTTAGGATGGTAAGAGCAGTGTGTGTCAGGATGGTAAGAGCAGTGTGTGTCAGGAATCTCAGGATGGTAAGAGCAGTGTGTGTAACTATGAGCACCATAACATGTGGCCAAGCTTCACTGCCTGGGTGTCTAAGGAGGGTCTGTGTGTGGCGTCTTCTGCCAGACACCCCCTCCCTCCCACAGGGCCAGACACCCCCTCCCTCCCACAGGGCCAGACACCCCCTCCCTCCCACAGGGCCAGACACCCCCTCCCTCCCACAGGGCCAGACACCCCCTCCCTCCCACAGGGCCAGACACCCCCTCCCTCCCACAGGGACACAGAGAAGGTGGATAGACTATTATTACTACTACCTAGTAGGAACAGTGTTGTTATTGGTGGTTTACTTCTTCGAATTATTATTTTCCTCGCTTTGGTCAAATAGCTCATGAAGTCCCTGACCAAACATGCTATGAATGTGCATGCCACAACTAGAGAGCATCAGCAATAACCAAAAGTAAATCATTAACTTCAGAATGCTGGCATTTCCACCCCGTTGGATGAGAATGTATTAAACTTGGTACATACAGTATGTGTCTTTCCTCATGGGGAACACATTTGCCTCAAGAACCCATAAGGTCCACCATGATGGATTTTTCTGCAGATGCAAAATGTGGACAAATTTAAAATCAACTGTATGTCAGATTAGTGTATGTAATTGTATATGAACATGCGTGGTGCACGTCTCTCTATAGGGTGTTAAAGGATAAGAGATCCATTTAAAGATATCGGAGAAAATGATATGAAAAGAAAAGGAATTTTCAAATGCTCTGAGAATGTGCCCTGTTTATACATACTACCCTGCTACGTCAATATGTATGGCAGTCGACAGGCTGATAGAGGGCACTACAATGTGTTACTATGTGGAAGCCTTTGTAGATATCTAATAAAACAAGGACATTACAGATGTTTGACATTTTCAATGTTTGACATTTTTGACATTTTCGACACGTCTGTGACGTAATGACGCTTCATTTGGCGTATTTTATGAATACGAGAGGACAGAGGTCGCAGGTCGCAATTAGCTAGCTATGTTTTCTGTCCAGCCTTTTCAATTTGAACCCGAGCACAGCGAGTGGGACATAATCGCTGGTGTCTGTGTAGCAACTGTCAACCAATGCCAACCGAGATGGAGAGTGTAAACAAACTTGTTGTAAAGAGCACAGATTTCTGTCTGCAGCTGTTCAAGGCAAGTTGATGTTATCAAACTATCGTTTTATGATAAAGCGTAGTCTTTTTACCTGTGAGCTCTTTCATTAGCGGTGGTCGATTAAATGGCTCCAATGCATCTCGGAAAAGTGGCGAGAACAAAGATGCGCATCTTTCTGCAGTTGGGTTCGTCCACACGCATCTTCCTGCTTTCTCCTCTTCCGCTCATTCACTAAGTCAAGAACCTCGGTGTCATCTTTGACTCCGAGCTTAACCTTGACCGACAAGTGAGCTCCGTCGTGAAGGCATGCCTATACCAACTACGCATCATAGCCAAGATCAAGTCCTTCCTCACCCCCAGCGACCTGAGGAGGGTCGTCCTCATGCTAATATCATCTAGGCTCGACTACTGCAACTCACTATATGCGGGACTTCCTGATAAGACCATCTACCGCCTGCAGCTAGTTCAAAATGCCGCTGCCAGGCTGGTGTCAGGCACCAAAATGAGGGACCACATCTCCCCTGTCCTCATCTCCCTTCACTGGCTCCCAGTGAAGAAGAGAGTGAAGTTCAAAATCTGCACCTTTGTTTTTAAAGCTCTCAACAGTCTCGCCCCTCCTTACATCAAGGACCTCCTGGACCAGTCTACCTCCTCAAGGCCCAGACCCAGGCTCAGGTCCGACGCCCAACTCAGCCTGAGGGTCCCACGTACCAACCTCAAAAGGAAGGGTGACCGTGCCTTTGCGGTGATAGCACCGACCCTGTGGAACGCGCTCCCTTCTGCCATCAAGTTTGCCCCCACTCTGGACTCCTTTAGAACCAAGTTAAAAACCCACCTCTTCCAAAATGACATTCCCTAAATCTACTCCCTATTTGTTGTGAATTGTATGCCTGAGTTTTACGTTTAAGTCGTCTGTGTCTGATTGCTTTCTGTGTTCCTTGTCTTTGTCTTTATCTGTTCCTTTACCCGGGCTGCGCCCCGGGCCGATGTAAAAGTTGGATGGGGGGCGCATTATAAATGAAATTAACATAACATAACATAACATAACCTTGTCATTGCCTCTATGCTGTATATTGATTCCATTCAGCTTAACATTATATATCGTTCACAAATAGCCTACACAGACAACTTTACTCTGGTTCATATCACTTAACATACCGTACTCTATAAATATATTGAAAACATATACCTCCCATGTCTGATTAACAAAGCATCTTGGCACTACAATGTGTTACCATGTTGAAGCATTTCATATAAGTAGTGAAATGCTTGACATAAACTATACAACATGGTCTTTACCTGGGGAAGGTTAATCCACAATGCATTTTCGTATTTACGCTTAGTGTATATTATCATCATAGCATAGTATACTATGTACTATATACTATGTATATCAGGCCATAATTAGGTGACTGGTACCTTACAGGCCTGTGGTCCTAGGGTACTTCATAATATCATAGCTGACTTCAACTTGGTCCATATTAGGTGAGTGGTCTACCCCCCTGTCTGTAGGTCTACCCCCTATCTGTCAATCTACAACCTGTCTGTAGGTCTACCCTGTGTCTGTCAATCTACAACCTGTCTGTAGGTCTACCCCCTATCTGTCAATCTACAACCTGTCTGTAGGTCTACCCCCCTATTTGTCAATCTACAACCTGTCTGTAGGTCTACCCCCTATCTGTCAATCTACAACCTGTCTGTAGGTCTACCCCCCTATTTGTCAATCTACAACCTGTCTGTAGGTCTACCCCCTATCTGTCAATCTACAACCTGTCTGTAGGTCTACCCCCTATCTGTCAGTCTGCAACCTGTCTGTAGGTCTACCCCCCTATCTGTCAATCTACAACCTGTCTGTAGGTCTACCCCCCTATCTGTCAATCTACAACCTGTCTGTAGGTCTACCCCCCTATCTGTCAGTCTACAACCTGTCTGTAGGTCTACCCCCTGTCTGTCAATCTACAACCTGTCTGTAGGTCTACCCCCTATCTGTCAGTCTGCAACCTGTCTGTAGGTCTACCCCCTATCTGTCAATCTACAACCTGTCTGTAGGTCTACCCCCCTATCTGTCAATCTACAACCTGTCTGTAGGTCTACCCCCCTATCTGTCAGTCTACAACCTGTCTGTAGGTCTACCCCCTGTCTGTCAATCTACAACCTGTCTGTAGGTCTACCCCCTATCTGTCAGTCTACAACCTGTCTGTAGGTCTACCCCCTATCTGTCAATCTACAACCTGTCTGTAGGTCTACCCCCCTATCTGTCAGTCTACAACCTGTCTGTAGGTCTACCCCCTGTCTGTCAATCTACAACCTGTCTGTAGGTCTACCCCCTATCTGTCAATCTACAACCTGTCTGTAGGTCTACCCTGTGTCTGTCAATCTACAACCTGTCTGTAGGTCTACCCCCTATCTGTCAGTCTACAACCTGTCTGTAGGTCTACCCCCTGTCTGTCAGACTACAACCTGTCTGTAGGTCTACCCCCTGTCTGTCAATCTACAACCTGTCTGTAGGTCTACCCCCTATCTGTCAGTCTACAACCTGTCTGTAGGTCTACCCCCTATCTGTCAGACTACAACCTGTCTGTAGGTCTACCCCGTGTCTGTCAATCTACAACCTGTCTGTAGGTCTACCCCGTGTCTGTCAATATACAACCTGTCTGTAGGTCTACCCCCTATCTGTCAATCTACAACCTGTCTGTAGGTCTACCCCCTATCTGTCAATCTACAACCTGTCTGTAGGTCTACCCCCTATCTGTCAATCTACAACCTGTCTGTAGGTCTACCCCGTGTCTGTCAATATACAACCTGTCTGTAGGTCTACCCTGTGTCTGTCAATCTACAACCTGTCTGTAGGTCTACCCCCTGTCTGTAGGTCTACCCCCTATCTGTCAATCTACAACCTGTCTGTAGGTCTACCCCCTGTCTGTCAATCTACAACCTGTCTGTAGGTCTATGTTAGCTAATGTTAGAGTTATTCTCTTAAAATTAGCTAACATTAGCTAACATAAATGTCATCAACAAATCACTCAATAAGTTGAATTGACTCCATCTTAATGCAAGGATAATAGTTAATGTAATTTTGGAATTAATATCTGTTTAATATCAGTTTGTATAGGGTCTCTGATTTGCATAGGAATCAATTACACACTGTGTAGATTAGGATGTCACTACCAACTCAGCAAATGTCATATTTTTCTCTTGATCCTGACAAATGATGCAGCTCCACTATTCTTCACACAAGAGAGGGTGCAGAAACTGCATTGCAGTGTTGTATATTATGTGTTGTAGTAAAACCAAACTCACACTCCCATCCACGGTGCGCTTTCCTCTCCACCATGTATTTCAGTAGATGTGTGTACAGGGTAGATGTGTGTAAGTCTCCCAGGCCTCAGGGTAGATGTGTGTAAGTCTCCCAGGCCTCAGGGTAGATGTGTGTAAGTCTCCCAGGCCTCAGGGTAGATGTGTGTAAGTCTCCCAGGCCTCAGGGTAGATGTGTGTAAGTCTCCCAGGCCTCAGGGTAGATGTGTGTAAGTCTCCCAGGCCTCAGGGTAGATGTGTGTAAGTCTCCCAGGCCTCAGGGTAGATGTGTGTAAGTCTCCCAGGCCTCAGGGTAGATGTGTGTAAGTCTCCCAGGCCTCAGGGTAGATGTGTGTAAGTCTCCCAGGCCTCAGGGTAGATGTGTGTAAGTCTCCCCAGGCCTCAGGGTAGATGTGTGTAAGTCTCCCAGGCCTCAGGGTAGATGTGTGTAAGTCTCCCAGGCCTCAGGGTAGATGTGTGTAAGTCTCCCAGGCCTCAGGGTAGATGTGTGTAAGTCTCCCCAGGCCTCAGGGTAGATGTGTGTAAGTCTCCCAGGCCTCAGGGTAGATGTGTGTAAGTCTCCCAGGCCTCAGGGTAGATGTGTGTAAGTCTCCCAGGCCTCAGGGTAGATGTGTGTAAGTCTCCCAGGCCTCAGGGTAGATGTGTGTAAGTCTCCCAGGCCTCAGGGTAGATGTGTGTAAGTCTCCCAGGCCTCAGGGTAGATGTGTGTAAGTCTCCCAGGCCTCAGGGTAGATGTGTGTAAGTCTCCCAGGCCTCAGGGTAGATGTGTGTAAGTCTCCCAGGCCTCAGGGTAGATGTGTGTAAGTCTCCCAGGCCTCAGGGTAGATGTGTGTAAGTCTCCCAGGCCTCAGGGTAGATGGGTGTAAGTCTCTCAGGCCTCAGGGTAGATGTGTGTAAGTCTCCCAGGCCTCAGGGTAGATGTGTGTAAGTCTCCCCAGGCCTCAGGGTAGATGTGTGTAAGTCTCCCAGGCCTCAGGGTAGATGTGTGTAAGTCTCCCAGGCCTCAGGGTAGATGTGTGTAAGTCTCCCAGGCCTCAGGGTAGATGGGTGTAAGTCTCCCAGGCCTCAGGGTAGATGTGTGTAAGTCTCCCAGGCCTCAGGGTAGATGTGTGTAAGTCTCCCCAGGCCTCAGAGTAGATGTGTGTAAGTCTCCCAGGCCTCAGGGTAGATGTGTGTAAGTCTCCCAGGCCTCAGGGTAGATGGGTGTAAGTCTCCCAGGCCTCAGGGTAGATGTGTGTAAGTCTCCCAGGCCTCAGGGTAGATGGGTGTAAGTCCGTGCACGACTTCTTCTGTCTTCTGTGCACAAAGCACCTTCCATGAGAGGACAGGCTCAATGGAATACTAAATTGACATTAAAACCATTTAGCAGGCACTTTTATCTAGCGACTGACAATTAGAGATCACAGGGACAGTCTGCCTGAAGTCATTTAGGGTCAAGTGCGTTATTCAAAGGGCACACTAGTGGTATAACTGATGCTAACCGATAAGCTTCTCAGACACTTCTGAAAGCATTTCCAGTGTCATTTCTAGCAATCACCCCCAAAGATAATTAGCCACCACTTTGAATGTGGTTTAACTGATCTGTATTCAAAGCCCCCCCCCCCCCCCCCAGGCCATCCACCGCGTCAGGCGGTTATTCTAAAAGACTGTTGAGGTTTACCGAGATCAAGTTCCACATCATAACCCCAACCACGGTCTGTTTGACCCCTGACCCTGACCCTACCATCTAAGCGAGGTAGAGGATCCTCAGGTGCCGTACCAGCAGGCTACCAGCTTCTAGGTACACAATATCTAGGTACGTTAGAACTAGGGATGTCCCGATCCCACTTTTTCACTACCGATACCGATACCTGGGCTTCGGGTATCGGCGATACCGATACCGATCCGATATTTGTATACATTTTTTGACCCCTGAATAATAACAAATACCTCCCCAGTATATAGTCCACACCAACAACAGTTAAATTAAAGACTGCCAGCCTTTATTAAAGCAACAAATGCGACGTGTTGTGGATTGGAACTACGGATCATAAGCTTTCAAATGATGTGTCATACATTGAAATCCGAAAAAATATGAAGTTAGAGTCATTTGAATGTTGTTAGACGTCAGGCACATAGCGCTATGCGCATTTTAAGCGCATATAGGACTCGCGTGAAGCACACAGCGATATGCGCATTTTAAGCGCATATAGGACTCGCGTGAAGCATTTCTGCGACTCGCGTGAAGCATTTCTGCGACACGCGTTTCTGTTCACTGTTTTCTATGGAACGCCCGCTCCGCTAAAATGGACTCGCGTATCATAGCCAATGAGGGACCTTGAATCAAGGCACTCATACATATTAATGAGGAGTTTCGCGTCATTGCTGTCGACAACAGCGTAGGGGGTACGTTTCGCTACGTATGGAAGGCCACACCCTGCAGGCGAGCCGATTTGAAAACTTCTCGCGGGGGAGTAAAGTTTCACAAGCAGACCAACTTCGAGTAAAGTTTCACAAGCAGACCAACTTCGTGAGGATGGCATTGCCGATTTGAAAACTTCTCGCGGGGGATTAAAGTTAAGTTACTTCGTGAGGATGGCATTGCGGGCTTTTCTTTCGAATTGCAACCGCACATTTAGTGAATGTGTGAGACTAGCAATGTCGGACGATGAGGAAGTAGTAAAATGAACCCCTGACAGAGGGGGTTGGTGGCCTAGGTTTGCCTTCCATAACCAATTGTGTCACGTTTGTTGTGCAATAGCCCACACTTTATCATAGAGAAACAATCTGTAGAGACCCAGTGTCCCAAGCCTACAAAAACCACAGCACTGTCACACAACAATGTTCAAAATAAATGTACATTCCATTTTCTATGTTTTCATCCCATATAGCCTATATTTATTGACAAATTAAATGACCTCAGTGTGCACTGCTATCGACAATACCAACCCCAGCAACAGGGTGTTCACCCTGCTGCAATCTGGCAAGAGATACAGAAGTAAGTAAGTAAGTAAAATGTATTTGGACAGCACCTTTCCCAGACCAAGGGTCACAAAGTCACAAAGAGTTTGGGAGCCACGGTTTGTAATGCTCTATCACCCTGGGTCTGTCTGTCTGTCTGTCTGAATGCTCTATCACCCTGGGTCTTCAGTCTGGCACGGGAGACAACCAGCAAACCCTGGTCAGAGGACCTGAGAGACCTGCTGGGGCTGTAGGCTCAGAGACAGCTTCTTCCATCAAGCTATCAGACTACTGAACTCTGGCCACTAGCCTAGCTAGCCACTGCCAATATTGCACACTATCTCATTTAGTATTTTCTTTTTTTATTTAAAATATTATTTCTTTGCACTATGTTGTTGTCTGGTGCTGATGTAGAACGGAGCACGGACACACACACACACGCACACGCGCACACACACACACACACACACACACACACACACACACACACACACACACTTGAGACCTACTGGGACTGTAAGGACCTGAGACCTACTGGGACTGTAAGGACTATATTTTGCATCTCATTGTGCATCCCTGTGTTATAGAATGCCAATAAATGAACCTTGTACCTTGTTGTTGTTACTAAGAGTCAGGGGATAAGATAAGAGAAAGGGGATAAGATATCAGAATGTGTATTACTCAGGCAAGACCAAATTTGTTTTGCACTGAACATCCGCCACCATGTAACATGACTATGAGTTTGTTTACCTTAGTTGATACCAAAATGTCAAGCAAAGTGATGTCCCCTTGCCAAAATAAATTATTAAATAAACAAACAAACAAATCATAATCTGTTCTCGCTTATTACTGTTAAGTAATAAATGGCACTGTAGAACTGCGGCCTCGTACCTATCACAGCCGTGCTGATATTAAGTATAACAGCACTCCCTCTCGTGTGATATTGCTTAGATGTTCATATGCCAATGGGCCATAATGTTGTCTTTCAATGTCATCCTCCCCTACTTTTCACCCCTTCATATCAATCGCTGGACAGACATTTGCTGATCTAATCTAATCTACTAATTAGTCAAATCTATATGAGCCCCAGGAAATAGGGGACAATAGAAAAATCAAATTTTATTTTCTTTGTCTTACATGTGTAAACATACATGCTCTGTGTATATGTTTTCGATGTACTTATTGTTTTAAGACTGTAATTTCAACGTTAATATTGAAGCAGTATTGAAATGACATTAAACTAAGACAATAAGATGGTTATCATAATTTTTCAAATCTTTATTTGTTTGGACCATTGTTTTTCTCATACAATTCTCTATGTATTATCTATCTCTCCTTTAATCTAAAGTGAAAGCAAAATTATATGTGTATATACATGAGAATATACATTATATATGGCATAGTGACGCCTAGTGGTAGGATTGGTAACATTACAAACATACATAGATTTCGAAATCTATGTCTGCTTGTAATGTTACCAGTCCTCGTTGCTTCTTCTTCTTTTGTTGTTTAAACAGCATCATCGTTCTAAAGGTAACTATTATAAAGTTAACTGGTAATGCACCTAAAAGCTGTTTGCCAACTGCCTTTAAACCACAAAAGGCTTCCGAATCCTTTCTAACACCCAGACATCAGTAGAATGGAAACACCCAGACATCAGTAGAATGGAACAGCCCGTTGAAATCGACGTGTCTAAGTAGACACGTTAAAAATCGACGTGTGGAATTGACGCCTAGAGGAGACGTGTGGAGACGTGCCGTTTTATGTGAGCATGGCCTTCCATAGTTTTCATTCCCCCATCGCTTATACACATACGTTTGACTGCGGATGACAGTAGGATCGGATCGGAGCCTTTTTTTTCTCTGGTGCGATCCCCGATCCAGCATTCAGGACCAATATCGGGTCGATATCCGATATCAGTATCGGATCGGGACATCCCTAGTTAGAACCCAGACTCTACGGGAGAGGGAATGGGGAGGCTGTTGTTGTGTGTTTCTACTTGAATACATACAGTATGAAGTGTTTCTATTAGAATAGATACAATATCAGGTGTCATGTAGAAGTGAAATGTTTCTGCTTTGAATGACTAATAATCATTTTGAATGACTACATCCTTCTGTGCAATGTTTGGTTTTAACATGGTGCCGCAGTTGTTTTCCATTGTCTTTCTATGGTTGTCACAACACAGATGTTACCTTTCTGTGACCCTCAAACCACTAGGGATTAGCGATCAATACTGTTCTACCTAAACTAACTAAAGAGAGACAGATTGTTTGCAGGGAGATGAGCTGACCGATCCGATCAATGCTAATGAGTGTCTCAGTGTCAATCCTTTGTTTTACATTCAGGTCGGATCATGTCACTGTCAGTGACATCGGGTTTTTTTCAGCCTTTTAACTTTGTTATTGAGCTGCTTTAGATCTGCTTGAGGAAATGGTGGTGGATGGGGAGGGGGTGGGAGGGGGAGGGGGTGTGGGTGGGCGGTGAAGGGGAGGGGGTGTGGGTGGGCGGTGAAGGGGAGGGGAGGGGGAGGGGAGGGGAGGGGAGGGGGTGGGAGGGGGAGGGGGTGTGGGTGGGTGCTCTATTATTCTACCTAGCCCAGAGTCCCCGGATGAGTGCCTCTAAAACTGAATTGTATTTTGAGAAAAACTGATTGTATTTTGAGAACTGAATTGTATTTTGAGAACTGAATTGTATTTTGAGAAAAACCGAATTGTATTTAGAGAAACTGAATTTGAAAACTGAATTAAAATAATGAAAACTGAATTGAATACAATTCAATCTGTCAAATACAATTCAGTTTTTGCTCAGATTCAATTCAATCTGTCAAACACAATTCAGATCCGTCAAATACAATTCAATTTGTGCTCATATTCAATTCAATCTGTCAAATACAATTCAATTTCTGATGGCACTAAAATAGCTCCATATCATTTACCCAGCATCATTCACCCAGCATCATTCACCCAGCATCATTCACCCAGCATCATTCACCCAGCATCATTCACCCAGGCGTCGGCTACGGAGGGAGACAGGGAGTGGATAATAATGCCAGAGGAGATCCTATTAGACTCTGAACAGCAGCAGAGGGTTAGGGTTAGCAGCCAGAGGGACGTCGCTCGGCTGCCTTCTCCCACCTCTCTTTCATGTCAGAGTGAAAAAGAGAGAGCAAAAGAAAGAGAGAGATAGTGTGAAAGAGTGGAGAGGGATTAGTGTGAAATAGCTGGAGAGAGAGAGATTAGTGTGAAATAGCTGGAGAGAGAGAGATTAGTGTGAAACAGGGGGGGGCAGATGAGTGTATAATAACACAAACAATTATAATCTTATAATAATATAATAACTATATATAACTATATATATATATAATAAATATAACTCTATTCCTGAGTCTTTCCTGCACCACGTTCAGGAGGAAGTTTGGACCATTCTTCTTCCTTCCAGAACTGCTTCAGTTCAGTGTGAAAGAACTGGAGAGAGAGAGAGATTCTTAGGATGTCTGGTGTGAACGGCTCTCTTGAGGTCATTCCACAGCATCTCTACTGGGTTACGGTCCGGGCTCTAACTAGGCCACTCCAAAAGGCGAATTTTCCTTTTTTGAAGCAATTCTGTAGAAGATTTCGATATTCAGGGTAATAGTCCTGCTGCATCACCCAACTTCTACTGAGCTTCAGCTGGTGGACAGCCACCCTGACGTTATCCTGTAGGATACCTAGCTGGTGGACAGCCACCCTGACGTTATCCTGTAGGATAAACTTAACTCAACGATGGCAAGCTGTCCAGGCCCAGAGGCAGCAGATCATGCTTCTCCCTCCAACGTACTTCACTGTTGGGATGATGTTTTCATGTTGGTATGAAAGAGCCCTTTTTACATCATACTGTAGTATACATACTGTAGTAGTACTGTATGTTCTTCCCGAACAATTCAACCTTAGTTTCCACCTTTTCAACTGCCCGTTAACTAACTAAACAAATATATAATCAGCCAACCATGTGGTAGCAACTCAATGCATTTAGGCATGTAGACATGGTCAAGACGATCTGCTGAAGTTCAAACCAGCATCCGAATGGGAAAGAAAGGTGATTTAAGTGACTTTGAACGTGGCCAGACAGGCTGTTTTGAGTTTTTCAGAAAGTGCTGATCTCACAACCATCTCTAGGGGTAACAGAGAATGATCAGAAAAATAGAAAATATCAGAATGGTGGTGGTGGTGTAATGGTGTGGGGGATATCTTCTTGGCACAAGTCTGCAGCAACTGCGTGATGCTTTAATGTCAATATGGACCAAAATCTCTTAGGAATGTTTCCAGCACCTTGTTGAATCTATGCCACGAAGAATTAAGGCAGTTCTGAAAGCAAAAGAGGGGGTCCAACCCAGTACTAGCAAGGTGTACCTAATAATGTGGCTGGTGAGTGTATATCCAACAAGATGTTTATTCTAAATGACTGAATTCTTCACCGCCCATCATCTGGATTTCTTAATAGTGACGGAGACTTGGTGAGCTCGCCCCACTTGTTGAACTCTGTCCTAATAATAATAATAATAATAATAATAATAATAATAATAATAATAATAACTTTTTATTTGTATAGCGCTTTTCCATAAACTAGCAGTGCATTCCACAATCTGGAGCATAAAATGAGAATGCAGCCTCACCAAATCTCTTGTACATGTGGTACACAGAGAAAACCAGCGTCAGAAGACCTGAGAGCTCTACTGGGCTGATATGCTAGCAGAAGACCTGAGAGCTCTATTTGGCTGATATGCTAGCAGAAGACCTGAGAGCTCTATTGGGCTGATATGCTAGCAAAAGGTATTTCAGATATTCTGGTGCTGTACCAGTGAGAGCTTTATAAACAAGCAGAAGGATCTTGAAATCTATTCTGGACTTAACAGGAAGCCAGTGTAGAGTCTCTAAAATATGAGTTATATGAGCTCTTCTGCTTGTTTTGTTTAAAACTCTCCCTGCTGCATTTTAGCTGTTGGGGTCTAGCTGTTGTATATGAAATGAAATTTTTTAATTGCCGCCTACTAAACTCTGATCTTTTTTTTAGCTTCAAGGTGCAACTAGTTTAAGTAGCCTGGGTCAATCCTCTTTTAATCACTCTTGTGTATCGCCCAAAAAGGATACATAAATACTTTATTCCTCAATTTGCAGACTTTCTCTCAAACACTATGACCAACTTTGATAGAGTCCTGATTCTGGGTGATTTTAATATTCATGTATGCTGTTGCTCTAAGCCTCTTGTGAGTGAATTTATGCATCTGGTTAATCTAGCTCAGTTTACCACTGGCCCTATTCATAAACTAGGCCATACACCCGCCCTAGTCATAGAGTTTGGTTTTCAAATTTGCAATATGGAAATGATACGTGTCTGTCTGATCATAGTGCTGTTATATTTGATTCAGTTCTGCGCTTTTCACCTACTAATCTACCTATCTCCCTGTACGTGGTTCTCGTTACATTAACTCCTGGAGTAACTATAGAGTATAAATATATCTGTATGTTCTACAAAAGCCTAAGCCTAGAGGTCTGCCCTGGCTTAGCGACTCCACCAGAGCCCTGAGGAGGGAGTGCAGAGTAGCAGAGAAGAGATGGAGGCATGATAAGCTCCAGATTTAATTAGAAATGTTGAGTCTTACCAAGTACCAGGAGGGAGGCTGCTAGCTTAGTGCTCCTGGCTGTCCTGAGATCAAGGCTCAAGCTCACTGCAGTGCGGCACCCCCTAGACCCCCTAGGCCAGGGGTATTCAATTACAATTCAACAAGGTCCAGTTTGAGAAAATTTCCTCAAGCAAAGGTCCGGAACATCATAATGTCTAGATTGCGTTATGACTCAGTGCTATATATATATATATATATATATATATATATATATATATATATATATATATATATATATATATATATATATATATATATATATATATATTAAAGTACAATTCAATAATATTTGAACAATATTTATTGTCAATTTTAACATTGAACTGGAGGGATTATAAGTAAGTACTAAATACATGTTCTTTTCTAATTTCAAGTAAAATAAGGGCTGCATTTAAATGTAAAGACACATAAGAGAGCTTTTGAAAAATGCGCATCTTAAAATAAAGTGCTTGATTTGAGAAACATGTAATAGAAAGTGGAGCTTCAGTTTCCCTTTCTCTTCTATTCTGCAGCACATCCTGGGTTCATATCTCAGTTGTACTTGTGGCTGATGATGCTGACATAGACAGGGTGTATCTGTACACCTACATAGGTACATCGCTATCTGCTTGATTTTTTCACAAAACTCTTCTTTTTGTTTCCCCTCAAGGTTTCAGCTGCCACTTACGCTCTCCTTGACCGTCAGTAAATGTGTTTTATGTTGACCCAAAATCCAAACAACTTTAAGGAAACATTCATTAGCACGTTGTTGGGTTGTATGAATGTGTTTGGATTCAGGTGGATCGATCATATTGGGCTCTTAGATCTGTCTCATCCATAAAATTCTGCATAACAAAGCTCCTCCCCCGCTTAACTCTTTCATAAACCAGCGTGACCACAGCTTACGGCCCACCAGAAGCACCTCTCGTGGCGACCTTATAGTTCCATTCAGGAAAAGCACCTTCAGTAAGCAATCCTTCTCAGTGATAGCAATAGAAAACTGGAACTCACTACCCAACCAACTCAAAGACATACATACTTACTCCACCTTCACAACACACATGAAAGCCTGGCTGACACAGAACTATACTTGTCCTCATTAATCCCTCTCTGTGCTGCCTCCCCATAATGCCTTTTTTTTGTATGTTTTGTTTTGTTTAATGTTTAACTGTTTAACTGTTTGTAAGTGCTTAATGTTGTGTGGCCTGTAATTGTCCTGTGGCTTCTATGTGCTTGAAATGTCGCTGCCCCCATAAGTGTGTATGTGGTGTTTGTTGTAGCCCCTTCAATCACCTCAGCTTGCTTACGTGTGTTTTTTGTCAAGTGTGATGTTGGGGTACCTTGTCTCAGCCACGTGTTCTTAGAATTTTTAAATGTTTTATTTTAACTAATGACGTTACTTTTCAGGATGCCATGTTGCAACTGGCCGGGGACTTCAGCTGAAAATTAGCCGACTAGGCTAACGCTGCCTTTTTTACTATATTTTATATGGTTCATGTATTAGGATTGTCCTCGATATAATAAACTAATAAACTAAACTAAACTAAACTAGATGGTGTATTTTTTGTGTCCTCAGTTCAGATTTGTTTCAGTTTCTGCTGAGAAGATGTGTGTTTAGTCTCGTAGTGCCGCTTTTAATAAACGCAGTAATAATAGTCTGCGAACATATCACACATACATGTTTAACATATCACACATACATGTTTAACATATCACACATACATGTTTAACATATCACACATACAGGTTTAACATATCACACATACAGGTTTAACATATCACACATACAGGTTTAACATATCACACATACAGGTTTAACATATCACACATACATGTTTAACATATCACACATACAGGTTTAACATATCACACATACAGGCCTAACATATCACACATACAGGTTTAACATATCAGACATACAGGTTTAACATATCACACATACAGGTTTAACATATCACACACAGGTTTAACATATCACACATATAGGTCTAACATATCACACATACATGTTTAACATATCACACATACAGGTTTAACATATCACACATAAAGGCCTAACATATCACACATACAGGTTTAACATATCACACATACAGGTTTAACATATCACACATACAGGTTTAACATATCACACATACAGGCCTAACATATCACACATACAGGTTTAACATATCACACATACAGGTTTAACATATCACACATACAGGTTTAACATATCACATACAGGTTTAACATATCACACATACAGGCCTAACATATCACACATACAGGTTTAACATATCACACATACAGGTTTAACATATCACATACAGGTTTAACATATCACACATACAGGCCTAACATATCACACATACAGGTTTAACATATCACACATACAGGTTTAACATATCACACATACAGGCCTAACATATCACACATACAGGTTTAACATATCACATACAGGTTTAACATATCACACATACAGGCCTAACATATCACACATACAGGTTTAACATATCACACATACAGGTTTAACATATCACACATACAGGTCTAACATATCACACATACAGGTTTAACATATCACACATACAGGTTTAACATATCACACATACAGGTTTAACATATCACACATACAGGCCTAACATATCACACATAAAGGTTTAACATATCACACATACAGGTTTAACATATCACACATACAGGTTTAACATATCACATATACAGGTTTAACATATCACACATACAGGTTTAACATATCACACATACAGGTTTAACATATCACACATACAGGTCTAACATATCACACATACAGGTCTAACATATCACACATACAGGTCTAACATATCACACATACAGGTCTAACATATCACACATACAGGTCTAACATATCACACATACAGGTTTAACATATCACACATACAGGCTTTGAACTGAACTGCCCGTGGGAAGAATAGGAGGGTCAAATAATTAGGTAATTTATTCACCTCCGACAGAAAGCATTTCCATGTCTCGTTTCCATGGATACTGCACTTACTCAGCCCCCTGTTGTGCTCCTTTGAACAGTAATATATAACAGTAATATATATATATATATATATATATATATATATACAGTATATATGTATATAACAGTAAGATATATACGTTTATAACAGTAATATATATATTATATATATATATATATATATATATATATATATATATATATATATATATATATAGTGTGTAGGTGTGCCTGTACCTAGATCCACTGCTATCATGCCTTTGCTATAGCTTAATAATGAAATCATGGAATATACCGTGTGTGTGTGTGTGTGTGTGTGTGTGTGTGTGTGTGTGTGTGCGCGCGTGTGTATCTTGGCCTGTCTTAGCACAGTAGGCTTCAGTCCTCATACCTAAGCCGAAATCCTCATCATGAAAATGCCAAATGTTAGCCAACATGTGGATGTGGCCCAGTTAGGGTTATGGCTCAGTAACGGGTCAGCTATGGTTACCATATCATAATGGACCAGCTATGGTTACCATATCATAATGGACCAGCTATGGTTACCATATCATAATGGGCTAGCTATGGTTACCATATCATAATGGGCCAGCTATGGTTACCATATCATAATGGACCAGCTATGGTTACCATATCCAAGCCGTAGCAACCAGACCTGGTCCATATCTGGCTCACTTATCAAGTACTAACTGGGCCACATCCACATGCTGGCCCAGGTCTGGCCCAGGGAACACAGCTGTACCTGGCCCACATCCGGATTCTAGGAGAATCTAGGGCCGTGACTTCTCTGCTCACTGGGTATACATATATCCATGCTTTCAATCACATTGTGTAATCATGAATTTGACATTGTCCTTATTGATGGGGGAGGAAATACAGTGTAGGGTCAATAGATCAATAGATCAATAGAGAGAGAGAGAGAGAGAGAGAGAGAGAGAGAGAGAGAGAGAGAGAGAGAGAGAGAGAGAGAGAGAGAGAGACAGAGAGAGAGAGAGAGAGAGAGGGAGAGAGAGAGAGAGAGGGAGAGAGAGAGAGAGAGGGAGAGAGAGAGAGGGAGAGAGAGAGAGAGGGAGAGAGAGAGAGAGAGAGAGAGAGAGAGAGAGAGAGACAGAGAGACAGAGAGACAGAGAGACACAGAGACACAGAGACAGAGAGACACAGAGACAGAGACAGAGACAGAGACAGAGACAGAGACAGAGACAGAGACAGAGACAGCCTGTGTAATGTTGGTGGTGTTTTGTTTTCCTGTTGAACTGCAAGAAATCACACCTGCCTCTTGAGTGCTCTTGGTGCAGCATAACTTGCAAAAAAAATGTAACATCTTATTCAACAGCATGAGTGATTGTTACCTTCAACTCCCATAGGACTACTTTACTTTCTGTAGAGGAAGCAACATTAAGTCTTCAAAGTATCGGCCTTATTATGTGCACCTTGTGTGCAATGGTGAAACAACAAAGAGGTAGGCTATAATGAGAAATGGGTAGATAGATAGATAAATACTTTATTTATCCCCGTGGGGAAATTCATTTTGCCACGCCACTCCACTAAAAACCACACATAACAACACAACACAACATAAAGGACAGACAACAACACTGGGCCAGCCATGTACAGTATATAAAAAACAGTGAGATCTGATATAAAAGTGGATTAAAAGGATGGCTATAGTTATTTATATTAAAATACTAAAAAAGTGATGATGGTGATTAAAATAAATAATAAATACAGATTCAGGAGCCTTGACCCCGACTGCTACTTTAGTTTCCATTGAACAGTCTTAGTGCAGCCGGGATAAATGATTTTTTATATCGCTCCGTCCGGGAGCGGATCGTAATGAACCGCCCTCTGCGGCGGCTGCTGGTTTGCCCAGCGAGGACATGATGGAGGGGGTGGTTGGGGTTGTCCCTGATGGACAGCAGCTTACTCCTAGTCCTTCTCTCCACCACCGTCCCCAGAGAGTCCAGGCTCCTTCCCACCACTGAACCCGCCTTTTTTACGAGCTTGTCCAGCCGTCCGGTATCCCTCTTGGTGATGTTTCCCCCCCAGCAGACTGCAGCGTAGAAGAGAATGCTGGCCATGACAGACTGGTAAAACATGGCCAGCATCTCTCCACACACTTCAAAAGACCTAAGTCTTCTTAAGAAGTACAGCCTGCTCTGGCCCTTCTTATAAAGTGCCTCTGTGTTGGTGGACCAGTCCAGTTTGTCGTCCAGATGCACCCCCAGGTACTTGTAGGTCTTCACCACCTCGATATCCTCGCCCCGGATGTTAATGGGCAACCGAGGTGGCTTAGACCTACGGAAGTCTATAACTAGCTCCTTGGTCTTAGTTTGGTTGAGGAGCAGACCATTCCTCTCGCTCCAGACGCTGAAGGCTCCTATCAGATCCCTGTACTCCCCCTCCCGTCCATCCCTCACGCACGCCACTATGGCTGTATCGTCAGAGTACTTCTGTACGTGGCAGGACTCAGAGTTGTGTTTGAAGTCTGATGTGTACAGGGTGAACAGGAAGGGAGCCAGCACAGTTCCCTGCGGAGCCCCGGTGTTGCTCACTACTGTGTCCAAGACACAGTTCCCCAGCCTGACTGACTGTGGCCGTCCAGTGAGGTAGTCCATGATCCAGGATGTAGTGGAGGGATCAACCCCCATACCTGAGAGCTTCTTGAGGGTTCTTGAACCTGAGGGTTCAGAGAAAACAAATGCCTCTGACAGAATGAAGCGAGTAGCATGTCTGTGGCTGCAGGGTTCCTCTTCTCTGAATGTCTCAGGAGAGAGGACGGGTGAAGGGATTCTCACAGCCTGTGTGTGTGAGCTGGCTGTCACTGGTTGTTCATGTTCTTGTTGGAGTTCCTCAGTATCATACTGTGTTTCTGTCTTCATGTTTCC
>NC_137678.1:791200-849513 GCF_963989245.1 Nansenia antarctica
TCTTGTTCCTCTCTGTCTGGGGAAACCAACACACACAGGTTAAATAGACCAGTTGGATAACAAATCTGATTACTGACACCTGTCCATAATCAGCCCGCCATCCACCCTCCACCACAGTCTGACTCCACCTGCAGGCCAGAACGTCATCCACCCTCCACCACAGTCTGGCTCCACCTGCAGGCCAGAACGTCATCCACCCTCCACCACAGTCTGGCTCCACCTGCAGGCCAGAACGTCATCCACCCTCCACCACAGTCTGGCTCCACCTGCAGGCCAGAACGCGCCATGCTCCCCACACTGACTTATATGGCACCTTATTCCAAAGAGCTTTCCAACAGCCTCTCACCCACTCACACACACATTCACACACACATTCACACACCAATGGCGGCAAGCTGCCATGCAAGGTGCTGGCCTGCTCATTGGGAGCAGTTTGGGGTTCAGTGTCTTGCCCAAGGACACCTCGACATGTGGGCAGCTGGGGTTCGAACCGCCTACCTTGCAATCATTAGACGGCGGCTCTTTCTTTTTCTTTTTTTATTATAAAAAATATTATTTTAATTACAATCATAGCTATACATATTCATTCAAGTTAATTTTATAGCTTTCGTTGTATTATGATTCAAATAAAATACATTAAAAACAATAAATAAAACAAAAACACCCATACCATTTCTGTATGAGATAAATCCATCTATTATTCAGTCAGTCCAAAATAACCAAAATAACCCCTTAATATAAATAAATAACAAAATAATGCAACAATCTAAATCAAACTCCAACCTTCCATCCACCCCCACCCTTATAAACCCACAATCCCTAATAAACAACTTCTCAAAACCTTGTTGCCCTGTCTTGTGCATCAGTCCCACATTCTTTCTAACCAATCCCTCAACAACTTTCCACACCGTTATCCACTTTCCCTCAAATCTTGCTAAATTTCTCCTGAAATAAATTGCATTCCTCGCCTGTGATAATACATAATACATATTACATAATACATAATTTAAACACCATATATTCACTCCCCTCCTCTTTCCCTCCACCCCAAATACCACCAACCTCCTCCACTCCTGCATCCCCACCCCCTCCACCCCCCCAGTGCATCTCCACTAGTCCTTTCAACCTTTCTTCAAATCCCTTCATTTCTGTACATTCAAAAAGCATATGCATTAAGTTCTCATCCGGTATCCCACACACTCCCTCGACACGTCTGTGCACCTGATGCAACACCACCTTAGTATAAACCCTGTTATGTCTGAGCATAAAATAAAAATGTGTACATTCTAAACTCTTACATTTCAAATATAATCCTCCATATATTCTCCAGTCCTGGGAACACCTGCCTCCACACCTTCTCTGCCGCAGGCTCCTTCACTCTGATAATAACTGAGAGTTCGGGGGGGGGGGTATTTCAGCGGGGTGTGTGTGGGGGGATTGTTCATCAGAGTGTTCTGTGAAAGCAGCTGTTCTGTAGCCTGCTGGTACAGGTCTTGAGGCTTCTGTACTTTGAGTTTCTTAGCTGGTGTGAGCACCAACACACCAAAACACAATATACAGAGAACAGGTAGAGAACCGTATCCTTCTTAAACATAACAGTGCTTGTCTTTCACATGAAGACTGCATGCTCTTCTGTTCAACCTCCTCTTCTCCTAAACTGCATAAAATATGTATATATTATATAATATATATATATATATATATATATATCCTAAATATAATAATAACCTAAAATATAGCTCTTCAAAAAAACAACAACAAAAAAACAACATTGTAATATACAGCTACACCTGTCTCACCAAAGAACAAGAGAACCATTTCATAACATTGGCAATATATAGCTAAACATGACCCACTCATTCTCACCCATAACATCTGTGTAGTGGTGTAGTGATAATGTGTAGTGGTGTAGTGATAATGTGTAGTGGTGTAGTGATAATGTGTAGTGGTGTAGTGATAATGTGTAGTGGTGTAGTGATAATGTGTAGTGGTGTAGTGATAATGTGTAGTGGTGTAGTGATAATGTGTAGTGGTGTAGTGATAATGTGTAGTGGTGTAGTGATAATGTGTAGTGGTGTAGTGATAATGTGTAGTGGTGTAGTGATAATGTGTAGTGGTGTAGTGATAATGTGTAGTGGTGTAGTGATAATGTGTAGTGGTGTAGTGATAATGTGTAGTGGTGTAGTGATAATGTGTAGTGGTGTAGTGATAATGTGTAGTGGTGTAGTGATAATGTGTAGTGGTGTAGTGATAATGTGTAGTGGTGGTTTCAAGTCCTTTTCCACTCTACCTCGTGCGCGCGTAATCAGCAAAACAAAACACATGTCCATTATGATCCTTTGTGCACCACCTTTTCAAAACAAACTCCTTGGCTAGTCTCCTTGGCTAGTCTCCTTGGCTAGTCTCCTTGGCTAGTCTCCTTGGCTAGTCTCCTTGGCTAGTCTCCTTGGCTAGTCTCCTTGGCTAGTCTCCTTGGCTAGTCTCCTTGGCTAGTCTCCTTGGCTAGTCTCCTTGGCTAGTCTCCTTGGCTAGTCTTGGACATTTGAAACTCGTCACCTGTCCATCCAATGTTGCTGGGTATCTCAGGCCGTAGCGAACTCCTTCACAGCCCCGAGGTATGCCTCTCACCTGCATGAAGGCCTCTCACCTGCATGAAGGCCTCTCACCTGCATGAAGGCCTCTCACCTCACCTGCATGAAGGCCTCTCACCTGCATGAAGGCCTCTCACCACCAATTGCTTGCTCACAGCCTGGGTGAAGTCTGGCAGGATGCGGATCTGGTCACCATCGGCAGACTTCACTGTTCTCATTTCTATGGCCTTTTTTAGCAGCGTCTCTTAATAGTGGCATTTCACTCCCCATGCCCGTTGGTTATCTTGCGTCGGCTTGCTGCGAAGAGTGCGGTGGGCCCGACCTTCACTCCCGTGATGCGGGTATTACAGAGACGGGATCTTGCCTCCAGATCTTGGCATCGGCGCCTCAGTGTGGTCAGCTCCCTTCCCATGTCGCTGACGACTGCCTCCATGGACGTGAGTCAGAGCGACTGCCTCCATGGACGTGAGTCAGAGCGACTGCCTCCATGGACGTGAGTCAGAGCGACTGCCTCCATGGACGTGAGTCAGAGCGACTGCCTCCATGGACGTGAGTGAGTCAGACTGCCTCCATGGACGTGAGTCAGAGCGACTGCCTCCATGGACGTGAGTCAGAGCGACTGCCTCCACGGACGTGAGTGAGTCAGACTGCCTCCACGGACGTGAGTGAGTCAGACTGCCTCCACGGACGTGAGTGAGTCAGAGTGACTCCAGCTCCGACACTCCGAGGCCTTCGGTCGCCTCGATTCTTTCATCGGTCCGGTCCACCGTACTTCTAGGTGACTCCGGTGTTCTGCAGACTGGGCTATCGCTTTCTCCTCTATTTTCGGCATCAAGTCTTGTTTAAGAGACTCAGTGGCTCGTAGTACTGCGTGTTGCTCAGCAACCATATTAGTGTTGGCGCCTTCAGCTAGGCTAGGCTAGCTTCAGCATTAGCCTCCGACTCCACTTTGTTGTTTCCCTGACCTTTTTTTTGCATTCCTTTACCTAAAGGTAGCTTAAAGGCTATCACTGAACTTTTTAGGGTTGATTTACGTTAAGAAGAGCAATATTTAGAAGTTTGCGTCTCCCGCGCGGGGCTCAGCAGGAAGTCTGTACTAGGGATGTACCCGAATACGAATACGGTATTCGGATAGCACGAATAATGAGATTTAAACAGATACAGATTATATCCGAAGTTGCTCGATATTATTCGGAGAAAAAAAAACACGATTGACATGATGGCTGCGTTCGTAAATTCTCTCAGAGTGCCAGATGGCACACTGGGCTCAACGTAATAAAGCATCGTTTCTCAACGGGGGCGGTACCGCGTTCAGACAACATCGGGGGGCGCTGGAACAAATATTTTTTAAAGGGGGGCGTTGAGGTGTTCTTGGGGGGCGTTCACGCATAAAGTATTTTTCTCATGAAAAACAGCTGTCAGCAGTGTTATTACGGGTACGTTCGTAAATGCACGAACGGTCAGTTCGCTCGGACAAACCGTCTTTTCAGTCAGAGCACCCATCTCTGAGCGCTCTGAACTTGGCCGGGCTCTGTGACGCAGACACATGTAGCGCAGCGCCCCCAAAAAATAAAAGTCATCAAGAAGATGGAGAAGCTAAAAACTCAGCTAGCAAAGGCAGAGCTTTTGATAGTTTCCAATGTGTCTGGGTAAGCTGCATTGTAGAAGAATCTTGACAGTTCATGTACAGTGCAGAAATTGCAATACTATGCTACGATAGAAAGAACCCCGGTTCATCCCATCTGTAACATCATGTTGACCATGGATGCACCATAGCTAATGCTAGCACAAGCCAACTTTCAATGCCCAACTTCTATGAGTGTTTTCCTTGTAGGCTATGCTTGAGTGACATATGTTTCAGTTTGTGGGCTATGGCTTGTGGCTCTGTTCGAAGGCCTTGGCTTCGAATCGAGTCACACTCGAAAACGAGCCATAGGGGTAGAAAAGGGAATCGGGATTGGGCCTAAACCTACTCCCTTGATTTATTTTAAAAAGAAAACTTGTTTCTGATAGTTAACCCCAGTTAAGGGTGGTGGTGAGGTTCAGACAGTTGTTAAAACTTAGTTATAAAAGAAATTAAAGTAAAAAAGATAGAGAGAGATGAATAGTACAGTATGAGGATGTGGAAATATATTTCATAATTATATGTCAATATGAAATCAATTTGAAGCTATGAAGACACAAACATTGCATTGCCATGAATTATTAGATGCGAAAATACGAAATGTTACGACTTCCGGTACAAACCACGCCCATTTCTGGTATAAACCACACCAACTTCCGGTCTATCCGAATACATATATTAAACAGATATTTTTGGGGTTAAACAGATACAGATACAGATACAGATACAGATAATGACATCTCGTTACACCCCTAGTCTCTACCTAGGATGTATAATTGATGTTTCTCAATATTTTAAGCCTCATCATTCAGCAACTAATTAAAAAACTGAAGGTGAAATGTAGTTTTTACTTCAGGAATAAGGCTTGCTTTTAGTTTGAGGCCAGAAAGAGACTTGTTGCTGCTACCTTTATGTCTGTGCTGGACTATGGTGATGTGTTATACATTAATGTATCGCCTACACTCGCTGGGTATTGTTTACCATGGAGACTGAGATTCATCTCTAACTTTGAAGCCTTTACTCACCTTTGTACTTTGTATACTGCCCGCAGGCTCACCCACTGGCACATCCATATATTAAATTACATTTACATAAAACATTTCAAAACTTAAATAGAAAATGAGATGATGTCTCCCTTGTCCAGGGGTCCAGGTGTGAAACACTTGGGTAAGTCTGGACTCGAGGTGCAGTGCAGCCTCATGCCCCCCCATGACCTCACCCTCCCTACCACCACTCTGCTTTAGGTGTTACAGGTGTGAGTGTGTGAGTGTGTGTGTTTGTGTGTCTGTGTGTATGTGTAAATAAATGTCAGCGTTGTTTAAAATCAATGACACGCGCTAATCAACTAACTCAGCTTGTTTTGTGAGTCTGCTAACAATGTAAAGTAGTGTTCTAGTTAACTAGGTAGTACTAGGTAGTATTACTCATTGAATACATTGCATTGCAACATTTTGTTTTGACTAGCGAGTGTGTTATTTATTTTTAACAATGTTGAAATTCTTAACATTTTTCTGAATAAAAGTCTGAACAATTTGATTGGTTGCCGACTTGTTCCCGGTTTCACCAGCTGCCGTCACAAATGGCATATCAGTGACCTGCGTAGTAATGGGACAGGGAAGCATTTACATTTACATTTACATTTACATTTACATTTACATTTACATTTTTGGCATTTAGCAGACGCCTTATTCCAAAGCGACTTACAATCAATACATTTGAATACTAAGCATGTAAATCAGCAGTCCACCATTCGTTGCAGGAAGAGTACTCTAGCTCGGGCCCGGGGCCACTGATAGAAGGAAAAACCTTCTCCCTATTAGCGCCTTCTACTAAAACCAACTATTTTTTCTTCTTTTTTTTTACATTTTTTTACTGGAGAAACTGAGAAACAGTACAAGGGGGGCAATAAAAGTTCTAGGGACACAGTAGAGGGGAAAGCGGGTGTCTTTAGGAGACGTAGTGGTGAGGGTCAGAAGATGTCTCAGGAGGAGCAGTTAAGATGTAACCTGAAGAGATGGGTCTTCAGTCTACGACGGAAGATGGGTAGTGACTCTGCCGTTCTGACGGCCGTGAAGCATGTTTTCTTCTTTTGGCTCTACACTCCAAAAGTTTGGATTTGAAATCTACATTTGAAATTTGAAATTTGAAATTTAATTTGAGATTAAATTTCATCAAATGTCTAAATTAGGCTCATGCTCATACTCATGTTTAGTATTTGGTTGATAATCTTTTGCATGCAATAAGTACCTGAAATCTTCATCTTGGATATCTTCTCTGGTGATACTCTGCTAGGCCTGGACTGCAGCCATCTCTGTCTGGCTGTGGCGCAGGAGGTAGAGCCGCCGTCTAATGATCGCAAGGTTGGCAGATCGGCGGTTCGAGTCCCGGCTGGCCACATGTCAAAGTGTCCTTGGGCAAGACACTGAACCCCAAATTGCTCCCAGTGAGGCGGGCCGGCGCCTTGCATGGTAGCTTGCCGCCATTGGTGTGTGAATGTGTGTGTGAATGGGTGAATGAGAGGCCGTTGTAAAGCGCTTTGGAATAAAGGCGCTATATAAGTCTGTCCAGTTGTTTTGAGGACATTTTGCCTAAAATCTTACCCTCAGGCAGCATCCATGCCGAAGGCACACACTCACACACTCACACACTCACACACTCACACACTCACACACTCCAGCCTGTTTCACAGATGAGGCGGTATGCTGTGGATATTAGGCAGTTCCTTTTTTTTCTCCTTTTTTCTCCCTTTCCTCTTTCCATCACTCTGCTGCATGTTCATCATTGTCAGATCTGTCTACAAAACCTTTTTTCCAGAACTGTACTGCTTAACCCTAACCCTAACCCTGTACTGTACTGTACTGCTTAACCCTAACCCTAACCCTAACCCTGTACTGTACTGTACTGCTTAACCCTAACCCTAACCCTGTACTGTACTGTACTGCTTAACCCTAACCCTAACCCTGTACTGTACTGTACTGCTTAACCCTAACCCTAACCCTAACCCTGTACTGTACTGTACTGCTTAACCCTAACCCTAACCCTGTACTGTACTGTACTGCTTAACCCTAACCCTAACCCTAACCCTAACCCTGTACTGTACTGTACTGCTTAACCCTAACCCTAACCCTAACCCTGTACTGTACTGTACTGCTTAACCCTAACCCTAACCCTGTACTGTACTGATCAACCCTAACCCTAACCCTGTACTGTACTGATCAACCCTAACCGTAACATGCTCCTTCTGTTGTTTCTGTGGCTTGTGTAACAAGTGGTTTGCATCTTGCAGTATCGCCTCTGTGGTTCTGCTAGTGAAGTCTTCTGCAGAGTCTCTGACATAATTAACTTGACATAAATAACTTGTATAATGGGATGTAATAAACGTTTGGCACACATGGCAATAATAATGAAATCATGAATCCTGAATTATTATTAATATTTAGCAATGTAAACATGTCAGTCCTGCAAGTTTGTTTCCTGAGGGTTAGCTGACAACCCCACTGACAGGTGACAGGTAGATAATGACAGGTAGTGTAATGGGGGAGTGGTTGTCTTGAGGGGGTGGTTGGGGTGGAGTTAACCAGCTATTGTTCCCACCCATTACCTGACTGTTGTGAAAAGTGGCTGTGCATACTTTGAGGCCAAATTTCTGGGCTCGTTGATTTGGGGGGTATCAACATTCAAATATGCACATTTGATGCATACTTCTTCAACTTGTTTCAGATTTCAATGTATGACACACAAGCTTACAATCTACCCTTTCATAATCTTTTTTTTTTTTTTTTTAAATGACGTTGCCCTACTTACAAAGGGGACATGTTCACCAGACCCTGTCCCGTATGGTATACTGTGCTTGGCACTGAACTGCTGTAATATGATTTCCATATGTACATTTGGACAAGTGTGTGTGGATAAGAAGCATGTTTTAACAGCTACTTTAGGACACTAGATAACGTTTCACTTGATTGTCTTCTTCTGTACAGGGTTAGGGTTAGGGTTAGGGTTAGCACCGACTGACACTGGGGTCAAGAAGACAATTAATATGAGATGTGGCATGATTTACAAATGGTTCATCAGCTAGGAGTAGGGGGGTTATGAGGGTCTAAGGCGGTTGGGAGGCGCTATATGAAATGAAACAGCACCATGATCAGTAATGGTACGAGCCAGAGTTAACATTCTCCTGTAGTTTATTATCTAAAAGGAAGTAGTCAATACGAGTGTATGAATGATGGGGATTGGAGAAAAAGGAAAATGCTTTTTTGTTGTTAAATTTAAATCTCCAAATGTCTGAAACACCATTTTGATCAAATGAAATCGTTGATAACCTTGGCCGATTTGGAGACAGTTTGGGTCCTGTGTGATGATCTGTCTAGTACAGTGTTAAGTACACAGTTAACGTCACCCCCTATTTTCAAATTGTAATTGTCATCACATGGTATGGCAAAGAATAGTTTTTACAAATTACAATCATCATAGTTAGCAGCGTAAACATAATGACAGGACTGGCGAACAGCTGGCCCAGAACAATGAATGCATTGCAGGGCACTCACATACACATACAACCACCCCTCCATACACACACCCACACACAGGGCACACACATACACATACACATACACATACACATACACATGCACATACACATACACATACACATACACATGCACATACAACCACCCCTCCATACACACACCCACACACAGTTGTTGATGGTTGTATGTGTATGTGTGTGCCCTGTGTGTGGGTGTGTGTGGGTGTGTGTATGGAGGGGTGGTTGTATGTGTTTGTGAGTGTGTGTGGGTGTGTGTGGGTGTGGTCTGTTTCTTGCATTATGTCTAGTACTTCCAACACAAAATAGAATATGAATATTTGGAAGAGCAAAAGTGCACTTAAGGGCCTTTTTGCAGTTGCAGCTCATATTGCACCTTTCTTGCATCCACAATGCATCAGTTCATAGCAGCTCTGTGAGGCCTCTGGTAATGTGGTCCAAAGTGGCTGCCATTCCATTGCTTCTTGCACCCAACCCCATTCAGAAGAGGTTGAGAGTTGAGTTTTGATCCAGACATGGCAACCTGGCTGGCTTTTTGATGTCTCTGTCAGCAGTGGGGTCCTCCTGGGTCTCCTACCGTAGCGTTCCATTTCATTCAGATGGCGACAGATAGAGTGAGCTGACACTGTTGTACCCTGAGTCTGTAGCTGACACTGTTGTACCCTGAGTCTGTAGCTGACACTGTTGTACCCTGAGTCTGTAGCTGACACTGTTGTACCCTGAGTCTGTAGCTGACACTGTTGTACCCTGAGTCTGTAGCTGACACTGTTGTACCCTGAGTCTGTAGCTGACACTGTTGTACCCTGAGTCTGTAGCTGACACTGTTGTACCCTGAGTCTGTAGCTGACACTGTTGTACCCTGAGTCTGTAGCTGACACTGTTGTACCCTGAGTCTGCAGGTCAGCTCGAATTTGTTTTTATCCACCATTCGAACAATCCTTTGTTGCAATCTTTCATCAGTTGATCTCTTCCGTCCACGGCCAGGGAGGTTAGCTACATGGGCTGTACACTTCTTGAAGATGTTGCGCACAGTGGAGACAGGAACATGAACATCTCTGGAGATGGAGTTGTAGCCTGGAGGTTGTTTATGCTTTTACACAATATTGGCTCTCAGATCAGAAGTGTTGCTCTTCTTTATTTTCTTCATACTCAGAGTGGTACACACAGACAGACAACACAAGAGTACACTTTTCTCCATTTTAAGTGTGATTTATATATATTGCCACTTGAGTTTAAATACAAATTAAAGGAGCATGACATGGTTGAAAAACTATTATTTCTTACAGTTTTGTCCATTTCTGGAGTTAGCCCTAACCCTTCTGTGTGGAGAAGATGTGGCTGCTTCTCTGCGATGTGTTGTGTTGTTCCAAACAACTATGGTGCATTATCTAAGCGAACAACTATGGTGCATGGCCGTACTGCACCTGGCCGTACTGTAAACTGTGTGTGACCCAAAATTGTCAACCGGGTCATTTTCATTCAATTTAATTGCATTCTTGTTACTGCGAATGACATGACATATGAAATATGAAATATGAAATATTTTGTCGCAGTCAGTCTGTCACAAACAGCAGCTCTCTGTACCTCAGCACTTTTGGTATTGACCAATTTCGAAGGAACACAGTGATGTAATGATATACTATATATCTTTTGCTTTTTTTGTTTTGTATTGCTGTCATCATGATGAGTCATTGCTCTTTGTTCTTTATCGAGGTGTGTAGCTGAGGTGTGTAGTGGTCCTGCGGTGTGTAGCTGCGGTGTGTAGCTGAGGTGTGTAGCTGAGGTGTGTAGCTGAGGTGTGTAGCTGAGGTGTGTAGCTGAGGTGTGTAGCTGAGGTGTGTAGTGGCCCTGCAGTGTGTAGTGGCCCTGCAGTGTGTAGTGTACTCTAAGTTACACTTACATTAAGTCAAGACACAGCAACAGTTTTCTGGTCACTCATAACAAATGCCAAGTGTGTGCCAATAATGCAGTGGATCACAGATAAAAGACTTGGACAGCTGCCTTACTTAGGGTTAGGGTTAGTTACTTTACTATTTTCTGAGAAATTAAGTTAGAAGTGACTCACAGAGTGCTCTCCTCGTCTCTGGTGTCTCCATGTCTCCATGTCTCCTCGTCTCTGGTGTCTCCATGTCTCCATGTCTCCTAGTCTCTGGTGTCTCCATGTCTCCATGTCTCCTCGTCTCTGGTGTCTCCATGTCTCCATGTCTCCCTGTCTCCTGTAGTTACATATTCACATAGTGTCCTAGTTAACTTGCCTCTTGATAATTATTTTGTTATTTTTCTGTGTCAATGTTTTTTCATTCATTCATGATTGGTTGTGTAATCTTGATGACCCTGATCATCAACACCTGTGTAGGCCTGTGGCCCTATAATAACAGCATGTCTGTCTGTTGCTGGTGACACTGATGATGGTCTTATGACCGAAACGTTTGTCCCCACCTTTTTGCACCTGAGCACTTGAGCACGTTTTGTATAGAGCATGACAAAATAAAGAAAACATTATTTTTCTAAATCTGTCTAAGGAGTTGTTCCTTAATGTTTCTCTACTTTCACAAGATCCTAACAACGCCATGCAACAACATGTCTTGTTTGTATTTAGTGATGTGGCTGATATGTAGGCTAACTCCCAGCTGCTCTGAGGACCAACAGAAGGAGAGAAGGAAGGCAGTCACGTATGTGACAGTCTGATGAAAAGGTCCCCAAGTAGGGAAACAAACCAGATTATGAAAGGGCAAGTTGAAGAAGTTATGCATATTGGAATGGTGATACCCCCCAAATCAATGAACCGAGAAATTCTGCCTCAAACTTTTGCCTGGATGCCTGCAGGGCTTCATGCAGCGCCACAGTGACATTATCTCAGAGTGAGGAGAACACAGCCACGGCCATGGGCTTTTCACTTTCACACCTCCCATTATGAGAGAGAGAGAGAGAGAGAGAGAGAGAGAGAGAGAGAGAGAGAGAGAGAGAGAGAGAGAGAGAGAGAGAGAGAGAGAGAGAGAGAGAGAGAGAGAGAGAGAGAGAGAGAGAGAGAGAGAGAGAGAGAGAGAGAGAGAGAGAGAGAGAGAGAGAGAGAGAGAGAGAGAGAGAGAGAGAGAGAGAGAGAGAGAGAGATCATCATTCTTGCATTATGTTTTTGTTAAAAATGGCATGGGATAATGTGTACTGAGAAAAGTGTGTGTGTTACGAGGGGGGTCAGCGAGGATGACTCCCCGATGCCTCCTGCTGGTCAAAGTGCATTACTCATGCCCTGGACTAATTGCATTATCATTGTCACCTGTCAGTGTTTGTAGTTGTATTTAGGTGTGTCCCTTTTCCCTTGTCAGTTGTTCGTACTTGTTAGCGTCATGAGAACCCTGTTTCTCCTATGGAATATATTGTGCACTATCCTTGACTCTGTCCGTTCGGTCCTGGAGGACTTTATTTACCTGACATTGATAGATGGCCAATAATGGCTTTTCACTTACTCTCAAATGTAATTGATACTGTGCAAGCTTTAAACCATTCTTTCTCTTTCCCTTCTACGCTCCTCCACGCATGCTGGGCTTCTCGACATCAGGTAAGAGGCTGTGTTGTTGCTTACTGTCAAGAACACAAACATGCATGTGTAGTACACACAGAGGCACCCACACCCATGGAGAAATGCGGTGTAGGTCATGGGGAAAGACCTGATGCGTCCAGTCACAGTTGAACATGACTTGTGTATGCTAAACTACGCCTATACCTACATGGATGAACATCATGTCAGTTGTCCTGCCTCACACAGTAACGCATGATGAATAAAACACACGCTGACTAAGCACAGTCCTTCATCCATGTCCTATAGAAGGCTGGATGAGGTCACGCTGGCTCAGTCGGAGAAACAGAGAAACAGTACAAGGGGGGCAATAAGTTTTAGGGGACACAGTAAAGGGGAAAAAGCGTGTGTCTTCAGGAACGCAGTGCTGGGGGATATCCAACATGGATATTGTATGCTGGATGTTTTCAATAATAATAATAATAACTTTATTTGTGTAGCGCTTTTCCTGCAAATGTTGCAGCTCAAAGTGCTTTAATCATTATATAATCAATTTAGTCATTTAAAGGCAATATTTAAAAGATGGGTTTTTAGTCTTGACTTGAACATATTTGCTGAGGTTGCATCCCTAATGTAAACTGGCAGTGCATTCCACAATCTGGGTGCATAAAATGAGAATGCAGCCTCACCAAATCTCTTCTTTTGTACATGTGGTACACAGAGAAAACCAGCGTCAGAAGACCTGAGAGCTCTATTGGGCTGATATGCTAGCAGAAGACCTGAGAGCTCTATTGGGCTGATATGCTAGCAGAAGACCTGAGAGCTCTATTGGGCTGATATGCTAGCAGAAGTCCTGAGAACTCTATTGGGCTGATATGCTAGCAGAAGACCTGAGAGCTCTATTGGGCTGATATGATAGCAAAATGTCTTTCAAATATTCTGGTGCTGTGCCAGTGAGAGCTTTATAAACAAGCAGAAGGATCTTGAAATCTATTCTGGACTTAACAGGAAGCCAGTGTAGAGTCTCTAAAATAGGAGTTATATGAGTTCGTCTGCTTGTTTTGGTTAAAACTCTCGCTGCTGCATTTTGGACTAATTGCAGCTGACCGATAGCTTTCTTCAGAAGACCAGAAAGGAGATTGTTACAACAGTCCAAACAGGTAATAACAAAAGCATGCATTAACACCTTCTGCATCATGAGGAAATGATAACACTATAACACAACAATTGTGTCTGGAGGGCTTTTTAGAAGAGTGAACAATGAATTATTTTTTATAATTTCTGCCTCTTACATTTTTTTAAGTATTGCGTTGTTTGTAACTCCAAAGCCTCTCATCCAGTTACCATGGTGATGTCGTCCAACGTTCTGAGAGCCCCATTGTCACTGCAGCTGCTGTGGAACTTTCACAACTCTGGAATAAACACCAAGGTTAGGGTTAGTAAATAAACACCAGGAGACCTGCAGAACATTCTTAGAATGATTACACAACAATGCAGTCTCTTCTGACATCACAACCTTCCACCTGCCTAGCATCCTCCTTTCCTCCTTTGCTATGGCAACATGTTTGGGATCATTGTCTTACCGTATAATGAAGCGCCATGGAATGACTTTTGCTGCCTGTATGTACTGGAGTAGACAAGATGATTCTGTACACTTCAGAACCCATTCTGGTGCTGCTGTCAGCAGTAATGTCATCAATTAAGTCAAGTTAGCCAGTACTAGTGGCAGCTATACATAAACACATCACAGAGGAGGTGGTATGCTGTGAAACAAGAGACGTTCAAAGCCGTGATTTAATTTAGAATGAGATTAGAATAGATTCACCTTCATTGTCATTGCAGAGTAGTACCAGACAACAAAATGCAGTGTAGTGTCATTGTATCCCAGGGTGGTGGGGGGGGGGGTACATTGACAATGACTCTCAGAGGGGCATCAGAGTGACAGCTTTGTGAAAGAAGCTGTTCTGGAGCCTGCTGATACGGGACCTGAGGATCCTGTACCTCCTGAGTCTCTTAGATGGTAGGGTCAGGGTCAGGGGTCAAACAGACCGTGGCTGGGGTGGGAGGAATCCTTGATAATGCTTGCTGCCCTACACCGGTCTGCCTGGAGGGACTCTATGGAAGGGAGTTTGGAGCCGATGATGCGCTGGGCGGGTTTCACCACCCGTTGCAGGGCCTTCTGGTCGGACACATTGCAGTTGCAGTTGGTCAGGATGCTCTCAATGGTGCAGCGGTAGAAGCTGGTCAGGATCCTGGGAGACAGCTGGGCTTTCTTCAATCTCCTTAGGGTTAGGGTTAGGGTTAGGGTTAAGTCCTCAGAGATGTGGACACCCAGGAACTTGAAGCTGGGAACACGCTCCACCTCCATCTCGTTGATGTAGATAGGGGAGTGTACGCAGTTAGCGCAATAGGGCTGTACTCCTTCAGACTCGCTGCAGCAGTTATTTAGCACCGGCACCATGGCTTCTGTCTTGAAGCACTTGGGGACAACTGCCTGGGCCAGTGACAGTTGGTAAATGTGAGTGAGAACTGCAGCCAGCAGTGGAGTGCCTGTCCTGAGCGCCCAGCCAGGAATGCCATCAGGGCCTGCAGTTTTCCGAACATCCAGGTAGCTCAGTTGGTGGAAGACAGCGTTGATGGAGAGTGCGCGGGGCTGGTCATCTTGGGAGGGCTCGGCTTTGGTGGCTGTTTCTTTATTGTCCCGGTGGAAGTGAGCATAGAAGTGGTTGAGCTAATAATGATCATCTCAATCTCAAGTTATCTATTATGATATTCTTATTCCTATTCCAGTAGGTTTGTGTATCACATTCCTAACTTTGTTTCTCAGTGCAGGGTTGTGTAACCTTTTATCGTCAATATCGTCACTGGGCAGCGGTGTGCTGGTACTCTGCCTAACAACTCCCCTTGCCTGTGACAATACTGATAGTTAGTTAGCAGTGCGTAACAACACCTCTACACTGTACCGACAGAGAGCTGAGAAAAGAGTGTAGTCAGCTAACAGTCACATGACTTTGAACGTTGCCTTGGTTACCAGGTGTTACACTACATTGCTAGCTATCGTCCTGGGGGCTACCCCACATTGTTATTGGCGATGCCAGAGGCAGTGTGCGTGTGTGCGAGCGAGAGAAAGACAGAGTTCGGTTCATCACCATGCTGAAAGCCAAGCCTAATTAAATAGGCAGCTTCTACACTATAATAAACAAACACACGTTTAGACTGTAAGAGTGAGAGAAGAGGGAGAAAGTAAGAGAATGACTTGAGGGTGGCAGAGAGTGTGGATATCTTTTAAAGAAAGCTTAAAACACACCTTTTTAGCCTGGCTTTTATCTAGTGTTTATCTCAACTTGCACTTTTACTCCTATTTCTTGTTTTATTCCTGGTGTTATTGTGTTTTGATGGTGTACCAGGGAGGGGGTATGGTTGGCTGCTCATTCACTTCCTGGTACTGAGGGCCAACAGGGGGAACGGCCTGCTGATGTTGATCAGGAGGTGGGATCCCTGATATTTAGGCTAGGGGGTTCAGAGTGTGGTGCTGCAGCAAGACTGACTCAGTACGTTGCTGCTTTCACAGATTTGGTAGAAGTTCCTGATTCATTCTTCAAGGCCTTTTATTTCTGTTCTTGTAAAAGCATTGGCTTTGGTTCCTCAACATTGAGATTGCGGCATACAGATACAATAATAACTAGACAGGTACAATTCCCCCCCCCCTCTCTGACCACTATGCTTTTGGGTTACAGTTGGAAACGTTTATATTTGGTCTGTTCTGTGTATTATTCTCTCATATGTTTTGACAAACGGTCCTTTATTGTGTCCTCCTCACACCACTGGACTCCAGGTAACTGTGACCTAATACTGTACTGTTACCTCAAATGTAACCATGTTATGTCAACGTAATGTGGAATACTGTACGACCAGTGATGTGAGTAGAAGGGTGCATGAGGATAGATTGGAATTGGGAATAGGAATCGGGTTGTTGCCAGTTTGGCTAGTAGGCTACTGTATACATCCAGCGAACATTAGATTAGCATTGGACAGGAACCAGGAAGTGGTTAGCCAGCCAGAGGGGAGAGGCTTTCTGTGGAAGTGCCAGAGTGCCAAATGAAGAAATGGTGAGGAACACTTGACTCCCTCCCTGTCACCCACACACACACACACACACACACACACACACACACACACACACACACGCCCTCCCACCGCTCTACACACCAGCTGCTAGGGGAGGTCACCGCTGTGGCTTCACAAGGGGAGAGTCTCACTTTTTCCACCATAGCAAGTGTGTGTGTGTGTGTGTGTGTGTGTGTGTGTGTGTGTGTGTGTGTGTGTGTGTGTGTGTGTGTGTGTGTGTGTGTGTGTGTGTGTGTGTGCGAGGTCCGTTAATAATCCATTAATTAACGCTGCCCGTTCTCTGCACTCATTCATCTAAAACGCCAGGCTGGCAGCTGCTGTCAGTGTTAAGTGCTCTTCATTGTATGTTGCTGGAGGTAATGACTGATGACTGCTCACCTCCATTCTGCCTTTTTACTTCATCATTTGTCTTTGACCCTTGACACCGTAAGAGGACTTTTCAATTGGTTCCTTTTGTTCAATGTTTAATTTACCCTTAGGCCTTTGTCTATTGATAATTGTTCCCTTGACAAACCAATTCTATACTCCCTCTATCTCTCTCTTTCTATACTCCCTCTATCTCTCTCTTTCTATACTCCCTCTATCTTTCACTGACTATTAGTGTGTAATGGGCAGTATTTTTTTCTGAGGGGGGCAGTCCCACTCATACTTTTCATTTTATTAGACAGACGTAGTGAAGACAGACAGGAAAGTAAGGAGAAGAAGGGAGAGAGGGCATGGACCAAACACGAACCCATGTGTAAGGTTTGGGGGGTCGCTCTTATTGTGGAGCGACCCTTTGGCGTCCTCTGGTGTTTATGTATGTATTTTTGTCTGTCCTAATTACTGTGATTGTTACCTGGTGTGTCTTGTTTTGGCTGTGGCTATTTATATCCCTCTGTTTCCTCTCTCGTTGTCGGTTGTTCACTATATGTTGCGTTCGTTGTGTGTGTGTGTGTGTGTGTGTGTGTGTGTGTGTGTGTGTGTGTGTGTGTGTGTGTGTGTGTACGGGTCTTCGTAGCCTTATCGTTCCTCGCCTGCTTAGGAAATAAGTATCGAATGACTATTGTAAGTACCTTGCCCTGCCTTGTTCTATTGACGGTGTTTTTGGGAGACTAAAGCCATCTCCCCTTTTGTTTTGTTGTTTTGTTTCCTATTATTATTGAAGCATTCATCAGAGACTTGCTTTCTGCTCTTTTGTTTCATCGCTTACTGTGCGGTTATTATTATTCCCGTTTGCTCAAATAAAGAGTACCGTATTTTTGAATCCTACTCCTGCATCCGTCTACTCTGTTCTACTCTGCACCTGGGTCCAAATACATTATCCCACCGTAACACCCATGCCCACATGGGCACATGTGTGCACCGTAGACCGCGGTGCCAGACCACTGGACCACCCCAGGCCACCATAGATATTTGAATTCTGATACCACCTTAAGATACCACCTTCTGATACCACCTTAAGTTTGTCACCATTACACAGCACATCTGGCTGATGGACATCTGTAGATCTGCACACAGTCTTGTTGACATGCAGGTGATATAACCCTAACCCTATGAAGCACGACTGCTTCAGACAGTCTGATACATTGACCATTGCTTCAGCCAGTCTGAATTCAGCCTTTTGCCTTTTGTCGATTTTTTGCTTGATAGACAAGTTTATTAAATGAGCAATCGGGCAGAGAGAGTGTTCAGGAGAGCAGTATCTAAGCCATGGACATCCTGCAGTATCTAAGCCATGGACATCCTGCAGAATCTAAGCCATGGACACCCTGCAGCATCTAAGCCATGGACATCCTGCAGTATCTAAGCCATGGACACCCTGCAGTATCTAAGCCATGGACATCCTGCAGTATCTAAGCCATGGACATCCTGCAGTATCTAAGCCATGGACACCCTGCAGTGTCTAAGCCATGGACCTCCTGCAGTATCTAAGCCATGGACATCCTGCAGTATCTAAGCCATGGACATCCTGCAGTATCTAAGCCATGGACATCCTGCAGTGTCTAAGCCATGGACATCCTGCAGTGTCTAAGCCATGGACATCCTGCAGTGTCTAAGCCATGGACATCCTGCAGTATCTAAGCCATGGACATCCTGCAGTATCTAAGCCATGGACATCCTGCAGTGTCTAAGCCATGGACATCCTGCAGCATCTAAGCCATGGACCTCCTGCAGTATCTAAGCCATGGACATCCTACAGTATCTAAGCCATGGACATCCTGCAGTATCTAAGCCATGGACATCCTGCAGTGTCTAAGCCATGGACCTCCTGCAGTGTCTAAGCCATGGACATCCTGCAGCATCTAAGCCATGGACATCCTGCAGCATCTAAGCCATGGACATCCTGCAGTATCTAAGCCATGGACATCCTGCAGTATCTAAGCCATGGACATCCTCTGTGGTTGTGTTCCTCACACAGCTGATCATTTTCTCCACTGCTGTATCAGATATTTCTGGGATTGAGAATCCATGCTTTGTGTAATGAATGGGGGCTAGATCGGTGGCTGTGGTTTGAGAGCTTTAAGCCAGCTCCCGATCAGACTCTATAAAAAACGGATAAAAAATACCTGAGCTCGTTAGGCTGTCATTAATAAAGATGACACATTTTATCATAATCAGTGGAGTTGTGTATGGTTTACAAGCTTTAGTAGGTCGAAAATGTAGACCCTCATATTTACAGCACCCCCTCCCACAAAATAGTTCCCACGGCTCTGAATGTACCCGATCGCAACAGTGATACAAATGTTTTATTACTGGTCTTTTTCCCTCTTTATCAACCAGTGCATGTACTTCCAGAGGGAGAATGGACCAGAGAGAGAAGGTTCAGAGAGAGAATATACCTGGGTCTTAGCAAATAGACCAGAAGCAAGTTAATCTTTTCTGAGCCAAGGGCAGATCGTATCAACCTGTCAGACATGGCTGATATACTCAGTATACATATATATATATATATATATATATATATATATATATATATATATATATATATTATACTGTAACGTTAGCCATGTTACAGAACCTCTTTGTGGGATGGTGTGTATGGATACAGGGTCTCTTCACTGTATGGATACAGGGTCTCTTCACTGAGGCTTTTCCAATGTGCAAAATCAAAGACATGAGTGGTTTTTACGATCACCCCTAATGTGATTGACTCTGATTTTCTTTTGCCCTGGTTTGTTGTCATGTGCAGTTTGGTGTTTCCCATTAGGCTTCTCTATTGACTGGACTCAGAGTCAGAGTAGTGATGGTCGTACTCCGACACATCACAGTGACAGGGTTACATCCCATGTGCGACTCCAGGGCTGTGGAGGAGATGGTCTGTGTGACACCAGGGGTGTGGAGGAGATGGTCTGTGTGACACCAGGGGTATGGAGGAGATGGTCTGTGTGACACCAGGGGTGTGGAGGAGATGGAGGAGATGGTCTGTGTGACTCCAGGGGTGTGGAGGAGATGGAGGAGATGGTCTGTGTGACACCAGGGCTGTGGAGGAGATGGAGGAGATGGTCTGTGTGACTCCAGGGGTGTGGAGGAGATGGAGGAGATGGTCTGTGTGACACCAGGGGTGTGGAGGAGATGGTCTGTGTGACTCCAGGGGTATGGAGGAGATGGTCTGTGTGACTCCAGGGGTGTGGAGGAGATGGTCTGTGTGACTCCAGGGCTGTGGAGGAGATGGAGGAGATGGTCTGTGTGACACCAGGGGTGTGGAGGAGATGGAGGAGATGGTCTGTGTGACTCCAGGGGTGTGGAGGAGATGGAGGAGATGGTCTGTGTGACACCAGGGCTGTGGAGGAGATGGAGGAGATGGTCTGTGTGACTCCAGGGGTGTGGAGGAGATGGAGGAGATGGTCTGTGTGACACCAGGGCTGTGGAGGAGATGGAGGAGATGGTCTGTGTGACTCCAGGGGTGTGGAGGAGATGGAGGAGATGGTCTGTGTGACACCAGGGGTGTGGAGGAGATGGAGGAGATGGTCTGTGTGACTCCAGGGGTGTGGAGGAGATGGAGGAGATGGTCTGTGTGACACCAGGGCTGTGGAGGAGATGGAGGAGATGGTCTGTGTGACTCCAGGGGTGTGGAGGAGATGGAGGAGATGGTCTGTGTGACACCAGGGCTGTGGAGGAGATGGAGGAGATGGTCTGTGTGACACCAGGGGTGTGGAGGAGATGGTCTGTGTGACTCCAGGGGTATGGAGGAGATGGTCTGTGTGACTCCAGGGGTGTGGAGGAGATGGTCTGTGTGACTCCAGGGCTGTGGAGGAGATGGAGGAGATGGTCTGTGTGACACCAGGGGTGTGGAGGAGATGGTCTGTGTGACTCCAGGGCTGTGGAGGAGATGGTCTGTGTGACACCAGGGGTGTGGAGGAGATGGTCTGTGTGACACCAGGGGTGTGGAGGAGATGGAGGAGATGGTCTGTGTGACTCCAGGGGTGTGGAGGAGATGGAGGAGATGGTCTGTGTGACTCCAGGGCTGTGGAGGAGATGGAGGAGATGGTCTGTCTGACTCCAGGGCTGTGGAGGAGATGGTCTGTGTGACACCAGGGGTGTGGAGGAGATGGAGGAGATGGTCTGTGTGACTCCAGGGGTGTGGAGGAGATGGTCTGTGTGACTCCAGGGGTGTGGAGGAGATGGTCTGTGTGACTCCAGGGGTGTGGAGGAGATGGAGGAGATGGTCTGTGTGACTCCAGTGTGGAGGAGATGGTCTGTCTGACTCCAGGGGTGTGGAGGAGATGGTCTGTGTGACTCCAGGGCTGTGGAGGAGATGGTCTGTGTGACTCCAGGGCTGCGGAGGAGATGGAGGAGATGGAGGAGGTCTGTGGTCTGTGATGGAACATTGTTCCCCATAGCAGTGGCCCTCAGAAACAAGCCCCTAGCCTTTCATTGACTCTGCGACTTCCACCCCCACCCTCTCTCTCTCACACACAAACACACACACACTCACATACACACGCATACACATACAACTGACAATGTAATCTATATTAGTTACTTTACTCTAACTACTTTACAATACTCAATTTTTGCTTATATATTGTTGTTTTTATTATATTTTTGTTTTATCTTTATGTCCTATGCACCAACCTCCGGTAGCCTATGGCAGATGATACAGTGAATTCAATTCACAAATGATAAGTATTAACTAGGGGTGCAACGGTTCAGTTGGCCCACGGTTCGGTATGAACCTAGGTTTTTGGGTTCAGTTTCGGTACGTGTTTTGTTTGTTTTCAAGGAGAAAGAAAATGCTACTATTTATTTACAAACTGCTACTTTACTTCATTTTGCTTATACTTATGAAACTTTCACATTTAGATACATTCCAGAATATGACTGGTATATTCTATAATATAAAAAATATAAATATATATAAACAAAAAACACTTTCAAATGTAAAATAAATGAATAAACCCTTTCAAATGTAAAAGTGCCTCTTAGGCTTGACTACTGGTATAGGAGAGGAAATGAAAGTAAAAATACACTTTAGCCATGACAGCTGTACCAGCTGTAGCCTATAGACGCATTATGCGCATCTGCGACACGCGTTTCTGTTCACTGTGTTCGTTCCCTCGTCGCTGTATTCAATACCAAAACCAGAATGAATGAACCCACAACACAGATTTGTAGCAATCCGGGGCTTCCTCAAACTGTTGCCAAGTTCTCAACTCCGCTCACCATGAACAAACATTTGAAAAAGAAGCAACTGCGTTCCAGACAAACTCCACCTCCGACTTTGAATGAAAGGCAAACTGCCACGGTTCACTAGTGTATTGAACCGTGGAAGGCGAACCATACGGTTCAATATAAAACCCAGAACCGTGGCACCCCTAGTATTTACTGTTCCTAAAACGGTTGTTTGTTATATGGAGTGGGCGGAGGAGTCTCTGTAGGCACAGAGGGACAGAGGGAGGTGGACACAGAGGGAGGTGGACACAGAGGACTGGCTGACACAGAGGGAGGTGGACACAGAGGACTGGCTGACACAGAGGACTGGCTGACACAGAGGGAGGTGGACACAGAGGACTGGCTGACACAGAGGGAGGTGGACACAGAGGACTGGCTGACACAGAGGGAGGTGGACACAGAGGACTGGCTGACACAGAGGGAGGTGGACACAGAGGACTGGCTGACACAGAGGGAGGTGGACACAGAGGACTGGCTGACACAGAGGGAGGTGGACACAGAGGACTGGCTGACACAGAGGGAGGTGGACACAGAGGACTGGCTGACACAGAGGGAGGTGGACACAGAGGACTGGCTGACACAGAGGGAGGTGGACACAGAGGACACAGAGGGAGGTGGACACAGAGGGAGGTGGACACAGAGGGAGGTGGACACAGAGGACTGGCTGACACAGAGGGAGGTGGACACAGAGGGAGGTGGACACAGAGGGAGGTGGACACAGAGGGAGGTGGACACAGAGGACTGGCTGACACAGAGGGAGGTGGACACAGAGGGAGGTGGACACAGAGGGAGGTGGACACAGAGGGAGGTGGACACAGAGGGAGGTGGACACAGAGGGAGGTGGACACAGAGGACTGGCTGACACAGAGGGAGGTGGACACAGAGGACTGGCTGACACAGAGGACTGGCTGACACAGAGGACTGGCTGACACAGAGGGAGGTGGACACAGAGGACTGGCTGACACAGAGGGAGGTGGACACAGAGGACTGGCTGACACAGAGGGAGGTGGACACAGAGGACTGGCTGACACAGAGGGAGGTGGACACAGAGGACACAGAGGGAGGTGGACACAGAGGACTGGCTGACACAGAGGACTGGCTGACACAGAGGACTGGTTGACACAGAGGACTGGCTGACACAGAGGACTGGCTGACACAGAGGACTGGCTGACACAGAGGGAGGTGGACACAGAGGACACAGAGGGAGGTGGACACAGAGGACACAGAGGGAGGTGGACACAGAGGACTGGCGCAGAGCAGAGCGTTTATTTCGCTGACAGCTCAGCACGTCACTGACGGCCTGGCGGAATTCAGTTTAGAAAATAATAAACACACAAACAATACTTCTCTCTCTCTCTGTCTCTGTCTCTCTCTGTCTCTCTCTCTCCCTCTCTCTCTCTCTGTCTCTGTCTCTGTCTCTGTCTCTGTCTCTGTCTCTGTCTCTCTCTCTCTCTCTCTCTCTCTCTCTCTCTCTCTCTCTCTCTCTCTCTCTCTCTCTCTCTCTCTCTCTCTCTGCTGGGGGAACAAACACACAGGTTAAAAAGGCCAGCTGGATGCTGAGGCTGATCACTTACAGCTGAGATGGAATATCATCAATCTATGTTGTTCAATTTGTATTCCCTTTAATATTCATATTTAAGTTCAGTTAATCTCTCCTTATATGAGCAATAGAATCATCAGAGGTTTGGAATTGAAAGCCTAAATGCAAATGTGTCAGTGGTTGAAAAGTAATTGGATTATTGCTAAACATCTTCAGCTTCAAATGTTGAAAGGCGTCACATGAATAGATAAATGAATGTCTCTGAGACATTAACCCTGAGAAAACACCTGAGACCCTGAGAAACAGGATGGGTTCAGATGAGCTCTACAGGGGTTTACATGGATCCAAGCAGCCTCAAGGACTTCAGCATTGGCCTCCTGCATGTTTGATTACTCCTGGATGGTGATGGTAATTCAAGACCTAAGGATAATGAGGATCAGGTGAAACAATTATCAAATGATAAGAGACATTCAAATATGTAAGCTTTGAATCCCAGAGAAAAGTCAGTTTCTTTCTGCACACAGTGTTCTTTTGAAGAATACAAAACAGCCACCAATAACAAGAGTTCAATTGAGGAGCTTTATTGGCCATAGATTTACATTTGGCCTTAAACAGATGCAATCATTCCATTGTTAGACGTATAAACTACAGTCTCATCCATAACCACAACCGTAGTCTTTTACTGAAGAGTATTTTAATTAGCAGGACATGGGGGGTGACCTTTTAGCATGTGTGTCTGCTCCTCCATGTTAGCATGCTGATATGATGCTGAGTGTGTTGTCCCTAATGCAGGGTACACACATAAGGATTTTCAGCTCGATTTTGGCTCGATTTTCGGATTTCTGAAAACGACTGAAAACGACAGAAAACGCCCGATTATCAGATGGATCTTAGCATTTTCCTATAACAAAATCCTGTGGTGAAAACTAGATTTTGCCCTAGTTGAGGACTTTTTAACCATGCCCTGTCACATATCTGCTTATGGCTTTTGCATTAATGGCTAGATGCCGAATGCGTTTCGTTGTCTCTCTACACACGATGACAATTACATTGAATCTGAATCTGAATCTAAAGACACAGCCATTTTCTAGAATTCTGCCTTTTCTGGAGGGTTACAATGTCTCGGATATTGAGGATATTGAGCTCAGACCTCACCTCAATGTGCCTGGGTCGGGTTGGGCATTTTCATGCCCGTTTCAAACTCAATTTCAACAATCTAATAACTGATTCAGTTCGTTATGCCCTCGGCGCATGGTTGGGCTGCCTGATTGCCATCAGTTGATGTTATTGAGTCTCTTTGTCTGTCTGCCTCCAGATCTCAGGAGCACCATTGCACCTGCATTGTCTGCAGAACTTCTCCAGCCAACCACTGCTAATGTTGTGTGAGTTTGGTAAATCTGTAACTCTGTAGACTACACTGTTTCTCTTAAAACTTCCTTTGCGCTTGGCACTCTCAATGTGTGCATTGTTGCCTTGGGAAGGGCTATGGAGGTGTTTTATATTTATGGAAGTAGCTACACACGCTGTGTGTTTAACCAGGAGGTCCCGTGAGATTAAAATCTCTTTTGGAGGGAGACCTGGCCAAGAAACACCAGTACAGATACAAGTTACAACATTGGCGAATAAAACATAATAAATAACAGACACAAGATAACAGATAAATATAAAAACCTTCTTAGGAGCAGCAATTGCACATTTCTGTCACACAATTTCCAATCAGAGCTTTGAAGTCTCCCAGGGAGACGAGCCTTGAACCTCCTCATTACCGGGAAACCTCCAATCTGCATGACATCAAAGACATCTCCCAGTCAGCTGTGTGTGTGTGTGTGTGCGTGTGTGTGTGTGTGTGTGTGTGTGTGTGTGTGTGTGTGTGTGTGTGTGTGTGTGTGTGTGTACTGGAGCGTTGGTGATGTATGTAAGGGCAGCAGCAGGGTCTCTAATGAGGATGTATGGTGCTGGGTTCCTCCCCTTCTGAGAGGGTTAAGTCTCACTCACGTCAGTCTCTCTCTCTCTCTCTCTCACACACACACACACACACACACACACACACACACACACACACTTACACTGCATCATTATTTCTCTCCCTCTACCTGCCTGGGTGTTTGTGTAGGTTGTTGAGGGAGGGGATGTCAGTCAGAGGCAGTCATGCACAGCCGTGTTCCAGATCTATAGAACCATCCCCCTCCATCCCCCTCCATCCCCCTCCATCGCCCTCCATCCCCCTCCATCGCTCCATTCCTATATTCAGGGGTGCACATAACTTTTTGGGGCCAGTGCTCAGAGGAGCACCTAGGGATGCTGCTTGGTGCTCCCCGAGCTCGCGAGTCACGACCCGTCCCACAGGATGGATAAAAAAGGGATACATGGATAACTTATATTAGCAAAACGACATTTATTCATAAATAAAGATGAACGAACAAATGATTGTGTGCAAAACAAAAGAAACAAACGCAAAATCAAATGACTGCTCTTTAAGCATGAAAGTCTGTCAGACTCCTTTAAACACAATGAAATCAACTGACATCTCTTTAAGCACTAACTGAATGTCTGTTCTTTAAACACAATGAAATCAACTGACATCTCTTTAAGCACTGCTCTGTTCTGTAAACACTGAAATCAACTTTTCAACAAAAAGTTACAGCCTAAGCATTTATTTATGCTACAAGCTTAATCATCATCATCACTGCTCTCTTGACTGCTGTAAGTTATCACTGTCCTCAATTTCAACCATGGTAGAGGATGTTGTAGGCTATCACTTTAAATAGCTCATTATTTTGATTGTGCAACAAAGTCTTATTTTTTTTTCTAATAGAATTCCCAACCATATTCCCTGGGTCAGGGGTCTAGGTGTGATAATGAAGCTGTAAAATAAACGTCTGAACGTGAAGAAACGTGAAGTTCCTTGGTGTTGTTTTTCCTTTTAGCGACGAGTCGTTCGGGACTGAATTGTCACGTGTCGGCGTGATAACCGTGCGATACGCGATACGCGGAATGAAAGTACAAGTTACGATACTTTCCGAATGTTTTCGTGAGGGGAGTCGCCGTGGTCGTTGTGATGGCGTTATGGCGCTTGCAGTGATGCAGCAGTCAGCAGTCAGCAGGTGGATTTTGAGGAAGTAAATTCCTCTCCCAGCGCTCCCAGCTGTTGGTGCGCAAGAGCGCGTTCATGCCGCTGATCTTCCGCGCAGCATGCATTTTGGCGACGCATGCGCACTGGCGCACCAGTTATGTGCACCCCTGCCTATATTCTATTCTTATCACCACCACCTCATCTCATCCTCCTGTTTCTCCCTATCCTGATCTGTCCATCTCCTTCTTTCCTTTCTTCATCTCATGTCCATCTCCACCACCTATCTTCATCTCTCTCTCTCTCTCTCTCTCTCTCTCTCTCTCTCTCTCTCTCTCTCTCTCTCTCTCTCCACTCCCTCTCGTTTGCAGTCAATGGAACAGAAATGCAGAGCTGTGTTAGCATCCCACGGGGACAGCGATTTGACCGTGGATAAATCAAGCCCAGATCCAGTCTTTGACAACAGCAAGTAACTAAACACAATTGGTTGAGGATGAAGAAGGTAGATAGTCACTGGCAGGCAGGCCTGGGGGGACAGGATCAGATACTATGCACACTATGCCTCAGAGCTGGTGACTCAGGGTAGAGAGACCTGGTAGCTCAACAGCTAAAGCTGTGGTGAGACACCGGTCTGATGGTGAATGCAGCACACTCTGGAGAGATAGAGGGCCCTATTATGCACTTCATCAATAAGACGAGGCGGTAGATCTAAACTTAAGACGTGGAGGCGTGGTCAAGGCCACTTTGCTATTATGCGTGCGGTAGTGGGCGCCTAAAACCCGGCGCTAAGCAAAGAAATTAGTCATGGGTGTGTTTTGGGCGTCTTCTCAATCAACCCAATCAGCGTGCCAGGTGCCATTCCCTTTAAGAACCGGCTGCGTTGAGTCATTAGCGCTATGCTATTATGGAAGTCCTAAGAAGGAGGTCAGCGCGCTTCTCTGCCTCTCCCTTCTGAAATAAAGCATTTATACTGTGACCGTAATTGACGTCTTGCCGTGGAGCCACGTGCGTGTTCATGTGTGCCCACATGCATGCGCAAACCGCGGAGGCGCGCTCGTGTTTCAAAACGTGCATGAAGTCTAAACTTAAGAACTTTTCAAACCACTTCTTAGCGCTAGGAGCAAAGTCAGATCGCATAATAGCAGGGGCGCCTAGTGCACTTCATTTACATATGAACACTCCCACAATGAGCAATATATGCACGGGAATTTTACGTCTTATGTGTGGGCGCCTATCGACACCTGCATAATAGCAGTAGCGCGTATGAAGCGCATAATAAGGGTGGCGGTAGGTCTTAACCTGGCGGTGCATCTTAATTAAGACTTAAGACGGCAAGTTAAGAAGTGCATAATAGGGCCCTCTGTCTCCTAACACTCTGGAACTCTCTGCCACCTAACATACACAATATTGACACTCTCACCACTTTCAAATCCTGTCTTAAAACACACCTTTTCACAACGGCTTACTTGGTTTGATCTCATGTATTTTGTTTGTTGTTATATATTTTTTGGTTTTTATCTCATTTTGCTTTGTTGATTTTAATGTTTTGATATGTGGTTTTAAACTGTCTTGTAAGGTGTCCTTGAGAGCCTTGAAAGGCGCCCATAAATAACATTTATTATTATTATTATTAGATATCATCTCTCTCTCTCTCTCTCTCTCTCTCTCTCTCTCTCTCTCTCTCTCTCTCTCTCTCTCTCTCTCTCTCTCTCTCCTCAGCCATGCACTCTATCTCTGTGTTTCTTTTCACAGTTCCCCCTCATTGTTATCTTATCAAGATAGTGGAGGAAACAATAGCTCAAACTGCCATGGTAAACAATGATTCAAACTCGCTCAGGCATTATCTCTGATACAATACCTGGATTGCACACATTGAATTATCTGTAATGTTGAGGTTATTTTATCCACCACCCTAAGTACAATTTCATACTATGCTATTTGCCACTAGAAATTGGGGCTAAACTGATTAATTTATCCAAGTATATCCTTAAAAGGTAATTCCGTTTGGACTGTCACACTTTTAGGCAGCCCTCTCTTCAAGTTGAAGTTTATTGTCATATGTATTAATACAATGACATTCTTCAGCCTCGTCTCTCTCTGTAGTATCACACACAACAACATAGTCCACAATACAAACACAACAACACAGTACAAGGTGCTTAGTGCAGGGTGTAAAGGTCTTAGAGCAGGGTGTAAAGGTCTTAGTGCAGGGTGTAAAGGTCTTAGTGCAGGGTGTAAAGGTCTTAGTGCAGGGTGTAAAGGTCTTAGTCAGGGTGTAAAGGTCTTAGTGCAGGTGTAAATGTCTTAGTCAGGGTGTAAAGGTCTTAGTGCAGGGTGTAAAGGTCTTAGTCAGGGTGTAAAGGTCTTAGTGCAGGTGTAAATGTCTTAGTGCAGGGTGTAAAGGTCTTAGTGCAGGGTGTAAAGGTCTTAGTGCCGGGTGTAAAGGTCTTAGTGCAGGGTGTAAAGGTCTTAGTGCAGGGTGTAAAGGTCTTAGTGCAGGGTGTAAAGGTCTTAGTGCAGGGTGTAAAGGTCTTAGTGCAGGGTGTAAAGGTCTTAGTGCAGGGTGTAAAGGTCTTAGTGCAGGGTGTAAAGGTCTTAGTGCAGGGTGTAAAGGTCTTAGTGCAGGGTGTAAAGGTCTTGGTGCAGGTGTAAAGGTCTTAGTGCAGGGTGTAAAGGTCTTAGTGCAGGGTGTAAAGGTCTTAGTGCAGGTGTAAAGGTCTTAGTGCAGGGTGTAAAGGTCTTAGTGCAGGGTGTAAAGGTCTTAGTGCAGGGTGTAAAGGTCTTAGTGCAGGTGTAAAGGTCTTAGTGCAGGGTGTAAAGGTCTTAGTGCAGGGTGTAAAGGTGCTTAGTGCAGGGTGTAAAGGTCTTAGTGCAGGGTGTAAAGGTCTTAGTGCAGGGTGTAAAGGTCTTAGTGCAGGTGTAAAGGTCTTAGTGCAGGGTGTAAAGGTCTTAGTGCAGGTGTAAAGGTCTTAGTGCAGGGTGTAAAGGTCTTAGTGCAGGGTGTAAAGGTCTTAGTGCAGGTGTAAAGGTCTTAGTGCAGGGTGTAAAGGTCTTAGTGCAGGGTGTAAAGGTCTTAGTGCAGGGTGTAAAGGTCTTAGTGCAGGTGTAAAGGTCTTAGTGCAGGGTGTAAAGGTCTTAGTGCAGGGTGTAAAGGTCTTAGTGCAGGTGTAAAGGTCTTAGTGCAGGGTGTAAAGGTCTTAGTGCAGGGTGTAAAGGTCTTAGTGCAGGTGTAAAGGTCTTAGTGCAGGGTGTAAAGGTCTTAGTGCAGGGTGTAAAGGTCTTAGTGCAGGGTGTAAAGGTCTTAGTGCAGGGTGTAAAGGTCTTAGTGCAGGGTGTAAAGGTCTTAGTGCAGGGTGTAAAGGTCTTAGTGCAGGTGTAAAGGTCTTAGTGCAGGGTGTAAAGGTCTTAGTGCAGGGTGTAAAGGTGCTTAGTGCAGGGTGTAAAGGTCTTAGTGCAGGGTGTAAAGGTCTTAGTGCAGGGTGTAAAGGTCTTAGTGCAGGGTGTAAAGGTCTTAGTGCAGGTGTAAAGGTCTTAGTGCAGGGTGTAAAGGTCTTAGTGCAGGTGTAAAGGTCTTAGTGCAGGGTGTAAAGGTCTTAGTGCAGGGTGTAAAGGTCTTAGTGCAGGTGTAAAGGTCTTAGTGCAGGGTGTAAAGGTCTTAGTGCAGGGTGTAAAGGTCTTAGTGCAGGGTGTAAAGGTCTTAGTGCAGGGTGTAAAGGTCTTAGTGCAGGGTGTAAAGGTGCTTAGTGCAGGGTGTAAAGGTCTTAGTGCAGGGTGTAAAGGTGCTTAGTGCAGGGTGTAAAGGTCTTAGTGCAGGGTGTAAAGGTCTTAGTGCAGGGTGTAAAGGTGCTTAGTGCAGGGTGTAAAGGTCTTAGTGCAGGGTGTAAAGGTGCTTAGTGCAGGGTGTAAAGGTCTTAGTGCAGGGTGTAAAGGTCTTAGTGCAGGGTGTAAAGGTGTTAGTGCAGGGTGTAAAGGTCTTAGTGCAGGGTGTAAAGGTCTTAGTGCAGGTGTAAAGGTCTTAGTGCAGGGTGTAAAGGTCTTAGTGCAGGGTGTAAAGGTCTTAGTGCAGGTGTAAAGGTCTTAGTGCAGGGTGTAAAGGTCTTAGTGCAGGGTGTAAAGTGCCATGTACAGTGCGCATGGTTCAGCTGTTCAGCAACCTAACTGCCTCAGGGGAGAAAGAAGTATTCCACTCAAAGCAGTGTGAATAGTGCACAGGCAGGGTGGCTGGTGTCTTTAATGATGTTTTGAGCTTTCGTTATACAGCGGGTGTTGTAGATGTTATTGAGTTGTGGCAGTTCTGTGTTGATTATGTTGGCTGCAGTCTTCACTGTCCTCTGTAAGCGTCTACAGTCCTGGGCAGTCAGGCTGCCCAACCACACTGTGATGCATCCTGTCAGAACAGCTTCTGTGGTGCTGACTCTGAGATAGAAGTAACACACAGTAAGGGCTTAGATTCATATTCGTAATGAAGAGGGCCTCCAGTCTCACTTGGCTGTGTAGCGGTGGAGTGGAGGAAGTTTCTTCTCAGGAGTTTTACCTGTCTGAATAGTTAGGTTCAGACGTCTCACAGCCAGGTGTATAATTCAGTCCCCAAGCACCTCTGAGCCCTCGTTAAAACAGCTCTCCTCTGCCCCGTAGCTGTTCAGTGGCGGAGGCCCCGCTGTGAGAGAGGATTCTGCAGATCAGCAACCCTGAGTTACCATGGGCCCCCAGCGTGCTGAGGTGCTTACGGCACACAGAGGAGGGAGGGAGGGAGAGGGAGGGAGGAGGGAGGGAGGAGGGAGGAGGGAGGAGGGAGGAGGGAGGGAAGAGGGAGGGAGGGAGGGAGGAGGGAGGGAGGGAAGAGGGAGCAGTCTGTATCACTCTCCCTCATACCCAAAACAGTGTCGCATTTAGGAGAAGAAACCTGCCTATAGAATCATAAGAAGAAGGGGTATAGGGGGAGGTGGGAGTGTGTGTTTGGTATGCTGCCCTAACCCTAACTCAGCAGGCTGGGCTAACCCTGACCCTAACTCAGCAGGCTGGCCTAACCCTGACCCTAACTCAGCAGGCTGGTCTAACCCTGACCCTAACTCAGCAGGCTGCTCTAACCCTGACCCTAACTCAGCAGGCTGGTCTAACCCTGACCCTAACTCAGCAGGCTGGTCTAACCCTGACCCTAACTCAGCAGGCTGGTCTAACCCTGACCCTAACTCAGCAGGCTGGTCTAACCCTGACCCTAACTCAGCAGGCTGGTCTAACCCTGACCCTAACTCAGCAGGCTGGTCTAACCCTGACCCTAACTCAGCAGGCTGGTCATGTTGTAAAGTAGGTGAGATGATGTGTGATAGTGTGTGATAGTGTGTGATAGTGTGTGATAGTGTGATAGTGTGATAGTGTGTGATAGTGTGATAGTGTGATAGTGTGTGATAGTGTGATAGTGTGTGATAGTGTGATAGTGTGATAGTGTGTGATAGTGTGTGATAGTGTGATAGTGTGATAGTGTGTGATAGTGTGTGATAGTGTGATAGTGTGTGATAGTGTGTGATAGTGTGATAGTGTGTGATAGTGTGATGTGTGTGATAGTGTGATAGTGTGTGATAGTGTGATAGTGTGTGATAGTGTGATAGTGTGATAGTGTGTGATAGTGTGTGATAGTGTGATAGTGTGTGATAGTGTGATAGTGTGATAGTGTGTGATATAGTGTGATTGTGTGATAGTGTGATAGTGTGTGATAGTGTGATAGTGTGTGATAGTGTGTGATAGTGTGATAGTGTGATAGTGTGTGATAGTGTGATAGTGTGTGATAGTGAGGTGCACCTGGTTTAGTAGTTGGGCGTCATTAACCAACGTATCAACGCAGAGCTGAGCACCTTTATGTCCTTTTGTCTGCGTCTCTCATTTTCAGGAGCATGAATATGAAACGTCTCTCAGGTAAAGAGGCTCTGGGTTTAAACAGACATTTAAATGCATTCTGCGCTTATTTGCCACCATAAAGAATATGTTTAATGACGAGAGTTGACTTTAAGACCTTTGCAGCCCACAGCACTATACAATACTCCATCTGCTTCTGTGAAATTAATAACCTAATTACGTTGTGAAATGTGCAGGCAGTTTTCAAATGATGTGTCATACATTGAAATATGAAAATAGATGAAGAAGATAGATATGCTCATTTGAATGTTGATACCCCTCAAACCAAATAGAGGAGAAACTCGCTCAGAATCAAAACACAGCAAAACAGCTGCTAGTAGCTAGCGGCTAAGAAGGAACATCTAACACTATGAACATCTAGCTGCATGTTTAGCACATCACAACATGTTGATAGAACATCAACATGCTAAAAACACATAACTACACATAATTAGATGATCACACAGTCTTTTGAACACGTCCTAAAACTAGGGATGCTCCGATCTGGATTTTTGGGGCCGATACCGATCACCGATTTGTTTCCTCAAGATCAACCGATACCGATACCGATACCGATTTTTTTTAAAATACATAACTGACTGGATAGCCTAAATATTTTTTGCTTTTTAGACAAAAGTTTTGATCCATTAGGCACCAAGCAAACGCAGACCCATTTTTATGGCATAGTAAAGGTCTGGCCTATCACCCAGTTAGGGCCTGAAGCCCAAGTCAGTCGATATGGCTGTATAAAAGACATCATAAACGTGGCCTTCATGGTTTACATACTGTTACGTCCTCCTATGTTTTCTGTTCAGTTATCTGTCTTCCCCAGAAAAAAATGTAAAAAAAAAAAAAAATCGTTTTTTGCGATCGGCCATTTTTGCCGATCACCGATCGAGTCATTTGGAGTGAAATCGGCCGATTTAAATCGGTGGCCGATAAATCGGAGCATCCCTACCTAAAACAAACATTTGTTTACAAGCCATCACTTACCAGTCTCGTATCACTTAGCAGTAACCTACGGCACACCAGACAATGAATCCACTTCGCAAATTATCTAAAGTGTTTAGTGGGTATATGACACAAACTGTGTGGATTGAACTCTGTGATCTACAGTACTTCCTGTCAGGATGATTTGACTTTATTTTCCATGAAAATGGAAAATGAATTAGCGTGTTATTCCCACTAGGCTGGGTAGCACCTTGAAGCAGTCAAGCATGAGCCCAGCTGAACATGTGAACAGCAGCTTCCTTTAGCTCACATTAAACACTGACGCTAATCGCTGTGTCACAAGACACACCGCCATTACCAAGTCCATTAAGCCACACACATCTCGCTTTTACCTGAGAACAAAAAAGAACAAACAATAAACATGTTCAATGAGTCACATGGTGTTGTTATTTAGGATAAGTGGAATCAAATCTGTGGACAGGTTTGGAATGAGCATGCTTGGTTAAATGTGAGGGTGACTCGTTGTGGTGCAAAAGCACACATGGACACATACACAAACACACACGTGGACACATACACAAACACACACATGGACACATACACAAACACACAGTTGAACTGTATCCAAGCCATGTTTCTCCAGATGCATGATGGAAAAAATATGTGTGGTGAGGTGATGTGATGTGTGGTGGTGGAACAGCACATGAGCAGCATATTAGTCACTTCATTACCACTCACCTTTGCTGTCTAATTAACAGGTTGTTGAACAGCCCACAACTCTCGGTTTCTCTCTCTCTCTCTCTCTCTCTCTCTGTTTCTCTCTCTCTCTCTCTCTCTCTGTTTCTCTCTGTCTCTCTCTCTCTGTTTCTCTCTCTCTCTGTGTCTCTCTCTCTCTCTCTCTCTCTCTCTCTCTCTGTTTCTCTCTCTCTCTCTCTCTGTCTCTCTCTCTCTCTCTCTGTCTCTCTCTCTCTCTCTCTCTCTGTTTCTCTCTCTCTCTATGTCTCTCTCTCTGTCTCTCTCTCTCTCTCTCTCTCTCTGTTTCTCTCTCTCTCTGTTTCTCTCTCTCTCTCTCTATGTCTCTCTCTCTGTCTCTCTCTCTCTCTCTCTCTGTTTCTCTCTCTCTCTCTCTCTCTATGTCTCTCTCTCTGTCTCTCTGTCTCTCTCTCTCTCTCTCTCTCTCTCTCTCTGTTTCTCTCTCTCTGTTTCTCTCTCTCTCTCTCTCTCTCTCTCTCTGTTTCTCTCTCTCTCTCTCTCTATGTCTCTCTCTCTGTCTCTCTCTCTCTCTCTCTCTCTCTCTCTCTCTCTCTCTCTCTCTCTCTCTCTTAACCTTTGTCTTCTGTAGTGTGTGGGTGTTACATTGCACTTGTTTGACAGCTGCTGGTGAAAAGTGCGACCAGTAGCCGAAGTAATTTTTCCGTTTTTTACATGTGCTTGAACTACAGATTGTAAGCTTTCAAATGATGTGTCATACATTGAAATCGGAAACATATATATATCGAGTGGGTACTTTAAAACCTCAAGTTGGTGTTATGAAAAAAAACGAAAACCAGATATATTTCCAAATAACAAAACAAGGAAAAAGGCCTTGTGCAGAAGTTTGGGAACCCTGTCAGCTAGTACTTTGTAACTCCTCCTCAGGCAACTATAACAGCTTGCAGAAGCTTCCTGTAGCCAGCTAAGAGTCTTTCAATTCTTGTTTGGGGAATTTTTCCCCATTCTTCCTGGCAGAACACCTCCAGCTCAGAATTCTTCGGCCTTCTTGCATGCACGGCATGTTTGAGATCTCTCCACAGATGTTCACTGGACTGTGATGGCCGTTCCAAAACCTTCATCCATCTTTCCTGGAGGTACTTCATGGTTGATTTTGAGGTATGCTTCGGGTCATTGTCTTGCTGGAATACCCAACCTCTCTTCAACTTCAATTTCTGGACTGACCTTCGAACATTAGCCTCTAGAATGTCTTGATATTTGGTGGAATCCATTCTTCCTTCCACCCGCACAATATTGCCTGTGCCCCCAGCTGCTACACAACCCCAAAGCATAATGGATCCACCTCCATGCTTAACAGTTGGCAAGGTGTTCTTCTCTACATATGCTTCACCCTTTTTTCTCCACACATACCTTCTTTGGTTGCAAAAAGTTCAATGTTGGTTTTGTCAGTCCAAAGCACATTGTTTCAATAGGCTTCAGGTTTCTCAAGGTTTTTGCAGGTTGTCCTGGGGTTGGCCATAGTCAGGTTAAATGTTGGTCAAAGCTGATATATAAAACCGCTGTCTATCACATGAGAGTAAAACCTCTGTCTATCCCATGAGAGTATTCTGTCTTCTATTCTAAACCTCTGTCTATCCCATGAGAGTATGCTGTCTTCTATTCTAAACCTCTGTCTATCCCATGAGAGTATGGTGTCTTCTCTTCTATGATGTGATATAATGCTAAACATGATAGTGATAGGTACATTATGGCAAGTATGGTAGTTAGAGGTATGTACAGGAGATGGATAGCAGTAAGCTATGTACAGTTAAGGTAGATATGTACAGTTAAGGTAGATATGTACAGTTAAGGTAGCTATGTACAGTTATGGTAGATATGTACAGTTAAGGTAGATATGTACAGTTATGGTAGATATGTACAGTTAAGGTAGATATGTACAGTTAAGGTAGATATGTACAGTTAAGGTATCTATGTACAGTTAAGGTAGATATGTACAGTTAAGGTATCTATGTACAGTTAAGGTAGATATGTACAGTTAAGGTAGATATGTACAGTTAAGGTATCTATGTACAGTTAAGGTAGATATGTACAGTTAAGGTAGATATGTACAGTATTATGTATACAGTATAAATAGAGCCTATAAAAGAGATATGTACAAATGTGCAAATATATGGTATGTGCAAATGTAGTATTTACAAACAGCACTAGTGCAAAGGGAATTGAGTGTTCACATTGACCAGGGGTGTATGCAAACAGTGGAAGAGATGATGATGATGAGGATGATGATGATGATGAGGATGAGGATGGTGATGATGATGAGGAGGAGGATGGTGAACCTGAAATGGAGAGTTCGGGCCCATTATGTTGCTAGACAACCCGATGACCGTAATTGACAAGGAGGATAATGAGGGAGTAATGACTGGTAAACACCCTACCTAAAGTGGACGGAGGCCATTAGCCGTCTCTGGGGTGTAAATGTGCCACAACATGTCAGGTGGACCACTGTCATCACCCTCAAAGGGGAGGGTTTGATAAGTAGAATACATGTAGGCACACTGTAATAATCTACTACATTCAGAAGACCCGGTGGACACAAACATTATTTATTTATTTATCTATGAAACCTTAATGTATCAAGCATAGTATTTATTTATCTATGAAACCTTAATGTATCAAGCATAGTATTTATTTATCTATGAAACCTTAATGTATCAAGCATAGTATTTGAGAACTATGTGTGGGTAGCGTAGCCTCATAATCTAGACCTCTTTACTGTGTTCTTAATAAATAGATGACACTGATTTAATAAAACTGTTGGCTTCCAAACCAAATAATGAATTTGAGGTGGGGGAATTAATTAATTTAAAATCTATCACATTGCATCTCAAGAACAAGACGTGATTACCTCCACAACGCTGTCGGTCATTTACTGTCACATCTCTTCTGTCCCTAATCTCTTAACTGGAAACATCAGAGAGGCGTCTGCCAAGCAGATTAAGGCCGTTTCAAAATGTGTGTTGAATGCAGAGAGTTGCTACAGAGAGTGTCACTGTCACATCAAAGCTGTTTGATGTAGAGATAGGCGGAGCAGATCTGTTTTTAATCATAATATATTCATGAGGGACCTAAATTCCATCACCATCTGGCCATCACACTGACAGGGCATATCATCAACATGCACAGTACACTGGTCAATGTAAAACAGCGGAACAGAGCTGCCTGAGTGATTTCATGCTGACAATGAATTTGCATCTATCTTCCTCAGAACAGACCAGGGATTCAAAGGGGGAGGCTGTGCTGTTGCTAAGTTAACACAAGGAGTGCGGATGCTGTTTCGCCTACTTTTAGCGCGATGTCAAATGACCCTTCTTCTTCTTCGGCGTATGGGTAGTTGTTTTCCTCTCCACTCCACCAGGCTCGGGGCCGAGGGGCTACCCTTTTACCACCCCGAGACCTGGTTGAGGGGCTCACCCGGGCTATATTTCTGGACACCCCTCCAGAAGCCACGTCATCATCTCGTCATCTAATACCGACAGACCATGCATCCCGTTGGGTGGGTGGTACACCGGGCAATCCAGGATAACATGGTCTGCGGTTTGGTCCTCTGCGCCACACTCGCACGACGCATTTGGGGCCATCTGTGCATTGATGAGCGGAAACGCCCGACGCCGGTCCGGAGACGATTGAGCCTCACCCAGGATAGCCTTGGCAAGTCCATCCCGAGGGGCTCAGGGCCGGCGACTGGGATGTGGTCTCGGAGTTTGGAGGTGTTTGCCTCCCACTCCCCGCGCCACATATAATCCGCCCATCCTGCCGCACTGATGTTAAGATCTCTGCATTGCTGCCTGAGATCCTGTGCGGCAGGCACAAATGGGTGTCGACTTGAGATGCCGGGAGGGCTCCGCTGTTATAGTGAGCCTATCATGGAGCAGATGGTTATTAAGCTCCACGGCCCGGCAGGCGAGACGTGCTGTGGCTCCCATGCGGCGGGGCCTGCGGGCTGGATGCCTGCTAGGATGGGAAGGTTGTCCACGGGGGTAGGACGCAGGCATCCTGTCACAATGCGCAAGGCTTCGTTTATAGGCGAGTCGATGAGGCGGGTGTGGGCACTGTGACACCATACTGGGGCGCAGTATTCACTAGTTGAATAAACGAGGGCTAGGGCTGCCGTGCGCAAGGTCCTTGCGCCGGCGCCCCAGCCCGAGCCAACCAGTCGCCTCATCAACGCCACACGAGCTGTTAACTTCTTGCGCAGTGACTCGAGGTGCCGGCGAAATGTGAGCGTCCTGTCCAATGTCACGCCGAGATAGACTGGCTCAGCGGAACATGGCAGGGGAGTTGAATGAATGAATGAATGAATGAATGGTCTTTATTGTCATTAATACAGTACAGGTACCATACAACGAAATTTAGTCGGGGGGGCTCCCCTGGTGCTTGGAAAAAGACTAAAAACAAGAGGGCCAAGGGTAAAATAAAAAAGGGAAAAGAGCTGGTTTACATAAATAAAGGCTATGTACACTATCTACTATACTATACTATACAATAAAACACTGTGCTGTACTCTATGCTATGATATAAATATCCTAACTTTTCCTATATCTGAACCTTATGTACACAAGGGTTGTCATATTGCACATAGTATTGTTGCACATTCGTTTAAAGTGTCGCAGTTAGCAGGTTTGAAATGTTCACAGTTGTATTTCAATATTGCACTTATGTTTACAATCTAGTAGCTGCCATCAAGTTGTCTAGATTGTCCAGGGCCTAGAACCTAGGTCTTTGCTGTGTTCAGGGCCTGAATGGCCCTAGGGTAGAAGCTGAGCTTCAGTCTATTTGTCCGTGCGGACATGGTCCTGAACCGCCTGCCTGAGCGCAGCCTAACAAAGTGTTTGTTCCCAGGGTGGGATGGGTCCCTGGAGATCTTGGTGGCCTTCCTGAGGCAGCGTGTGTTGTACAGCTCTTCCAGAGAGGGGAGGGGGGCGCCGATGATCTTCTTGGCCGATCTCACGACTCTCTGTAGCGCTTTCCTCTCTGCGGCTGTGCAGCTGGAGAACCACACGCAAATGCAGTAGGTGAGGATGCTCTCCACTGTGCAGCGGTAGAAGGTCACAAGCAGCTCCTGTCTGAGGTGGTATTTCCTGAGGACTCTCAGGAAGTAGAGCCGCTGTTGTGCCTTCTTGATGATGGCTGCTGTGTTGGTCCTCCAGTATGTGCACCCCCAGGAATCGGAGAGTTGAGACTCTCCACACTCCCTCCATCGACTAGCAGGGGCTGGACCTCAGATTTTTTCCTCCTGAAGTCCACGATGATTTCCTGGGTCTTTAGCTGGTTTAGCAGCAGGTTGTTAACCTTGCACAGCTTGCCCAGCTGCTCCACCTCTTCCCTGTACGCCGCCTCGTCCCCCCACGAGATGCAGCCCACCACGGTGGTGTCGTCTGCAAACTTTATGATGGAGTTGCTGGGGTGGACGGGGGTGAAGTCGTAGGTGTAGAGGTTGTAGAGGATGGGGCTCAGCACGCAGCCCTGGGGGGACCCAGTGCTGAGTCTGAGGGCTGTGGAGGTGTGGGAGCCCACCCGCACTCTCTGGGGGCGGTCAGAAAGGAAGTCCTTGTATCCATGCGCAGATGGAGTGTGATAGTCCCAGGTCTAGTTGTTTGGTCACTAGCCTGTCTGGAAGGATAGTGTTGAAAGCAGAGCTGAAGTCCACAAAGAGCAGTCTCGCGTAGCTGTTCCCCCTCTCCAGGTGGGATAGAGTGGAGTGGAGAGTCGTCGCGATGGCGTCCTCTGTGGACCTGTGGGCTCTGTAGGCGAACTGGTATGGATCCAGGTTGGGCGGGAGGCATGTGACTATGTGGGCCGGGACCAGTTTCTCGAAGCACTTCATGATGATTGGTGTGAGTGCCACCGGGCGGTAGTCGTTTAGGCAGCTCACCGTGCTTTTCTTCGGGACTGGGATGATTGTTGAGGTTTTCAGGCAGGGTGGGATGGTGGCCTGGGACAGGGACTGGTTGAAGATGTTGGTGAAATCCCCGGCCAGCTGGTCGGCGCAGTCCCTCAGCACCCGTCCCAGGACGCCGTCCGGCCCTGAGGCTTTTCTGGGGTCCACCGCCTTCAGCACGCGTCTCACTTCATGCTCTGTGAGGGTGAGGCTGCTGAGAGCTGGAGAGAGTGGTGTTTGTGTTGTGGTTACCTCCGTTCGCCCCTCGTCGAACCGGGCGTAGAAGGAGTTCAGCTCTTCCGCCAGCAGGGGGTCGCCCTCAGCGGCTGTGAGCCTGTTGGCTCTGAAGTTTGTCATGTGCTGAACCCCCTGCCACACCCGCCTGGAGTCATTGCTCAGGAAGCATTCCTCAATCTTCTCTCTGTGGTCTGCCTTGGCCTCCCGGATGCCACGGTTTAGGTTAGCCCTGGTGGTGTTGTACAGCAATTTGTCCTTTGCTGAGAAGGCGTTGTTCCTCTCCTTGAGCAGTTGTCGGACCTTCTCAGTCATCCATGGCTTCGTGTTGGGGTAGACCCGGACACTTTTGTCCACGGTGGCTGAATTGGTGCAGTTCACTATGTGGTTCAGAACCGACGACGTGAACTGTTCAAGGTCCTCATGCTCATATTCCTGCCATGAGGTGTCATTCAGGCAGATCTGCAGTGGAGCGGACCCTGCTGGCCAGGTTCTGACAGTCTTAGTGGTGATAGGAGCACTTTTCCTCATGGGAGTGTAGGCTGGGATCAGGAGGATGGACACGTGGTCAGACATGCCTAGATGAGCTAGCGGTCTGGCTTTGTAGGCAAGCTTGATGTTGGTGTATACCTTGTCCAGTGTGTTATCTCCTCTTGTTGCACATTTAACATGCTGATAAAACTTGGGTAGTACTACCTTCAGGTCAGCATGATTAAAGTCCCCCGCTATTATGTGTACTGCCTGGGGATCTGTGCTCTGTCCACCACTGATGACGTCATGTAGCCGGGCTAATGCTAAGCTAGCATCCGCGCTTGGTGCAATGTAAACAGCTGTTATGTACACTGCGTTGAATTCCCTCGGGAGGTACCTATGTGGGTCGGCATTTAACAGTCAAGTATTCCAGGTCTGGGGAGCAGTGGCTACTTACAGTTTTTGTGTTTAAGCACCAGCTGTCCTTCGTAGATATGACCAAGCCGCCCCCGCGCGTTTTCTCGCTAAGCAATGTCCTGTCCGCCCGGTGTAAAGAGCGGCCTTGCAACGCGACGGCAGAGTCAATAATGGAAGCGCTGTGCCAGGTTTCTGTGAGAATAATCACACAGCTATCCCCCACGGTGTTGTTGGTAGCTACATGCAGTCTCAGTTCGTCCATCTTGTTAGCTAGGGATCTTACGTTAGAGAGGAATATACTCGGCAAAGCTGGCTTGTCCGGGCACCTTCTCAGCCTAGCTAGCAGGCCTCCCCTGCAGCCCCGTCGTTGCTTGCGGTCCCTACGCCGACGTTTGCGCCTCAGGGTCGGGACTGTGTACCATTCTTCTCCCGGTGATCGGGCGATATCGTGAGGAATCCTTTGTTGTTTCAGGAACTCCGCTGTTACTGCCCTCTCGTTTTGCGCACCAACTTCTAGTAAGTCTAGTCTGCTGTAGGTACTATTTACACAACAGTTCCCTATAAGTACTGAAATAAAAATGTACATACAAATGTACTTGAAAACCCTAAAAAGCACCAACGTAAGGAGCTCACCCAGCCTCGCGTGTGAACGTGCCGCCATCTTGTTGGTTAAAAAACGCTTCCATCTAGGTGTACTCTAAAAAAACGCTTCTGCCTCCTTACCAACAAATCCACAAGGCACCTCCCATCGCCTAACTCTAACAACGTGGATGAAGCATACTGGGACTTCTGCGGCATGTCGAGTTCCATCTAGGTGTACTCTAAGCTCACGTTTAGCATCCCTGTTGTTAAGGTGGAAGGCAGCCGACACCGTCTTGTGTCACGTGGGAGCAGCGGGTCGACAATTGGTTCGATGCGGGCGTAGATGAGACGCTCGAGGATCTTGAAGGGGATGCATAACAGAGAGATGGGACGGTAACTCTTAGGGTCCCCTTCGGGCTTATTCGGTTTTGGGATCGCAACAACTAGGGCTCTTCGCCAGATTTTGGGGATCTTGAGTTGGCGCAAACAGGAAGTGAGGAACGCTCTCAGCCAGGACTTCAAGGCGGGTGCGGCATGGAGAATAAGCTCCGGGCAGATGGAATCAGGCGCCGGAGCTTTCCCTGGCTTTAGATGCTGGAGGGCAGCAGCGAACTCCTCCGGGGTGAATTCACCGGAGATGAAGTCACTGCTAGGTGTTGGGGCCCTCCAGAGGTCTGACACTTCTTTTGCCACAAGTCGAGACGACTCGCGGTCTTTGCCCTCGTATGACCCACTTTTCACAAATTGTGATGCGATTTTATTTGCAGAGATGGGGCAGTGACGAGGGGAGTGTCTGGACCTACCAGTGAGATTGTTCATGATTCTCCATGCCTTACGGCTGGAGTGCGAGAAGTCGATGGAGTCAATAGCCTCCTCCCAGCGCTCCTGTCTTTTCCGGCTGAGTCTTGACAGCAAGGCTGTTGCGAGCCTGTCCGACTCAGCTCCTGCAGGGGCCTGGAGGAAGGCACAGTGGAGCTTCTCACACTCCTCATCCCAACACGGTTTGTAGCTAATGCGACGTCCGCGTGGGATGGATTTTTTTGCCGCTTTCACCAACATGCCGCAGAAGTCCCGGTACGCCTCATCCACGTTGTTAGAGTTAGGCGATGGGAGGTGCCTTGTGGATTTGTTGGTAAGGAGGCGGAAGCGTTTCCAGTCGGCCTTCTGGAAGTTCCACCGTTTCACTGGCTCACTCGGAACAAGGTTCACGAGTTTGGCCGTTGTTATCAGTGAGGGTCGATGTTGAGACCTCGGGAACTTTCCTAGCACACGTCTATCAGGGAGCCGGTTGTCATCGCTGGCACTCGCGAATGCCAGGTCATGGTTCGTCCCAGTGTTCCAGCGACCGGAGCGGAAGCTGGCTGCGCCCTTGGGGTCGTACAACAGGGCCAGGCTGTTATTAGCTGCCCAGACAGCCAGGTTCTCTCCGTCGGGTGAGTTGGTACGGTAGCCCCAGTCTTCATGCTGGCAATTGAAGTCACCAGCATAGATACAGGGGTGGGGGAACACTGGTAAACACACTGGTGTGATTCGCGAGGGTGGAGGTTTGTAGACGTTGATGATTTTTAGACCGGCAACGTCCACGCACAGCCACTCACTCTCCGAGTCAGCCGGGGATTGGTCAGCGAGAGTCCAGCTCAACCTTTGTTGGACAAACGTGGCGAGGCCATGCTTCCTGCTCAGGGTAGACCCAGCTAGCTCAAAGTTTGGTAGAACTAGCTTGTCTGCTGATATGCAGTGGGTCTCCTGGAGGAGAATGACGAGGGCCTTGGTGGTATTGGGCAGGTGTTCGATGACGTCGATCTTACTGGGGGTTAGTCCTTCGGTGTTCAGCTGCAGTATTCTGGGTTCGAGGTCAGCAGACCTCTCCTCCTGCTGCTGCCGAACACCAGCCCGGGTGAGGGGCCCTGGTTGGCAAACTTTGTTTCGCTTCTTGCTTTTGGCAGTCATTAGCTACTTACGGGGGACACCACGAGAAGGTGTATGCCACGCCACATCAACATGCACGGATGCTAAATGCTCTCTGTTCGCTTGGTGATTCGCAGTTCGCACAAGGTTTTCCACTTGTTGTGAGCTTAGAGTTCACTAGCTTTTGAGACCATTAAATGACCCTGTAGTGACTACAGTGTAGTCTTTACAATTGGCATCTGTTTCTGAGAGACAACGACCGCTAGAGGAGCATAGCTGTCAACCCTCCCATTCTTCACAGGATTCTCCCATATTTTTCCCTTCTTTCCCGCTGTGCTCTCATTTAAAATGTTTCCTGTAAATCTCCTGTATTTTTAACCTATTATAATATAATATAATTTAACACACTTTGGAGTAGGCCTATGTTAAGATGTGGTAGACACAAGTGGTAGACCTCTCGTTTCTTGATTGTCTCCGTTTTGAAATGATCTCCCATTGACTTCATATCCCACTCTAACAGTAAAACTTACAGTGAGTATTAAACCTCTTTCACACATACGAGCCTTCCCAGAATATTCCATGGAATATCTCATGTACTGGGTATGTGTGAACGCCGAACCCGACTGACCAGGGACATTCGACCAGGCATTTTCTCTGGTCAGGACCATGTATCATGTATAATGTACCAGGTGGACGTATGTGTGAACAGAAGCCTGAACGTTCCCTGGTCCTGCAGCAAGGCAGAGCGTATAAGAACTGCTCCAGACTCTGAATATCGCTACTACTAAATATAATTCCACAACTGGACACTACTTATTTTCCAATCATAGTGGAGGTATGATATATGGCAAATATCTATATATATGTGTGTGTGTGGCGGCCTGGGAAAACCTGTCGGATGTCGCTGGCGTTCGTTTGTGGCAAAGAGCAAAAATAGATGGAAATGTGGTATTCTAGTACTTTGAACTCCATTATGGTGAATAAACATTTTAAGAAAATGAGTGAAAGTACTTATTTTTTGTGTTTTCAGCTGTACAGTAGGCTGCTACATTAGTTCTACCTGGGAGTCATGGTAACTGGATTAGCATGTCATCATCTTGGAACCCAGACTGTAATATCTCAGTTCAGTTAGAAGTCAACCAGCACGTCTCAATCCTCTAAGGTTGAACTTGAACTGCTCACACCCCTGCCCTAGTGGACAGTCCAACGTGCATGCATTGCACAAAATATAAACCTTTCTCCCCTTTCTCCCATTATACAACTTTATGCCTTTCTCTCTCTCTCCCACTTTCCTCACCCCTTTCTCTACCTTTGTTTGCCCTCTCCTCTCGGTCTCTCTCTCCTCCCATCCTCTCCTCTACTCACCCCCTCATCACACTCTTTAGTTGCCCCAGTGCACCTGGTTTACACTCATTGTATAGTCCTGTGCTAACTAGGAGTTAGTAAGGGATGAACACTGCACATGTGCTTGGTGAAGCATAGTTAATATGCATTTGCATATCATGTCATGATGCTCCAGTGTTCCCCAGGGGGAAGTCAATGGAAACAGAACATATCTGAGAAAAAGAAAAACAACCAAAATGTACTTCAACTATTGTTAGAATAAAATCAGATCCGGTTCTTTTGTCGACTGCTCCAAGAAAGAGGAGAGACGTTCTCTAATGCACAAGTGGTACAGAGATGCATCAGCTGGACCGACCCTGAGGCGGTCTCAGGAGGAAGGTTGTTCTCTTCAGATTTTACATGATATTATATACGTTTCGTCCTTCCCCTTTTGGTCACTATGATGTAATCGCTGAATGGCCTTCATTAGAATGTTCTAGCAGTATGAATTGAGTGTTGTCTTGTGTTTGACATGAAAGCTGAGAAGAGGAGTTTTCCTGCTGCACCTGGCTTCAAGGCCAAACAGAACGGTCCCAGACAGACAGACAGACAAACAGAACGGTCCCAGACAGACAGACAGACAAACAGAACGGTCCCAGACAAACAGACAGACAGACAGACAGACAGACAGGAACTCCCTAATACCTTAGAATTGGTCCCGCTTCCTGCCAGTTGCTGTTGCCTTACGCACACGCATACACACACACACACACACACACACACACACACACACACACACACACGTTGAGCTGGTCACTACTATCGTGGGTCAGAAACTTTATATACTAAATGACTGAGCCTGTACTCTTCCCTCTCTCCCTCCCTCCTCTTCCCTCTCTCCCTCCCTCCCTCCTTCCCTCTCCCTCCTCTTCCCTCTCCCTCCCTCTCTCCTCTTCCCTCTCTCCCTCCCTCCCTCTCCCTCCTCTTCCCTCTCTCTCCCTCCCTCCCTCCTTCCCTCTCTCCCTCCCTCCTCTTCCCTCTCTCCCTCCCTCCCTCCTTCCCTCTCTCCCTCCCTCCTCTTCCCTCTCTCCTTCCCTCCTCTTCCCTCTCTCCCTCCTCTTCCCTCTCTCCCTCCCTCCTCTTCCCTCTCTCCCTCCTTCCCTCTCCCTCTCCCTCCTCTTCCCTCTCTCCCTCCCTTCCTCCTTCCCTCTCTCCCTCCCTCCTCTTCCCTCTCTCCCTCCCTCCTCTTCCCTCTCTCCCTCCCTCCTCTTCCCTCTCTCCCTCCCTCCTCTTCCCTCTCTCCCTCCCTCCTCTTCCCTCTCTCCCTCCTCTTCCCTCTCTCCCTCCCTCCTCTTCCCTCTCTCCCTCCCTCCCTCCCTCCTCTTCCCTCTCTCCCTCCCTCCTCTTCCCTCTCTCCCTCCCTCCTCTTCCCTCTCCCTCCCTCCTCTTCCCTCTCCCTCCCTCCTTCCCTCTCCCTCTCCCTCCTCTTCCCTCTCCCTCCCTATCTCCTCTTCCCTCTCTCCCTCCTCTTCCCTCTCCCTCCCTCCCTCCTTCCCTCTCCCTCCTTCCCTCTCCCTCTCCCTCCTCTTCCCTCTCCCTCCCTCCCTCCTCTTCCCTCTCTCCCTCCCTCCTCTTCCCTCTCTCCCTCCCTCCTCTTCCCTCTCTCCCTCCTTCCTCTTCCCTCTCTCCCTCCCTCCTTCCCTCCCTCTCTCCCTCCTCTTACCTCCCTCCCTCCCTCCTTCCCTCCCTCCCTCCTCCCCTCCTCCTCCCCAGCCTGTGAGCTGATTAACCAGGGAATCCTGGCTCTGGTGACGTCTACGGGCTGCACCGCGGCCAGCGCCATCCAGTCCCTGACGGACGCCATGCACATCCCCCACGTGTTCGTCCAGCGGAGCGGGGGCGGGGGGGGCACGCCGCGCACCGCCTGCAGCCTAAACCCCAGCCCTGAGGGGGAGAGCTACACCCTGGCCGCCCGGCCGCCCGTACGCCTCCACCACCTCACACTGACGCTGCTGACCGAGCTGCGCTGGAGGAAGTTCATTGTTTTCTATGACAGCAACTACGGTGAGGCGTGTGTGTGTGTGTGTGTGTGTGTGTGTGTACGTGTGTGTGTGTGTACATGTTCACCTGCACAGGTAATCAAGAGCCTTTAAATGGCCTTTTCCAATTTGGAGAAACAGCAGGCTATACGATGATGACTTATTTTGCGTGATCCGAAGACAAACCACATCTCCCTAACCCTAACCCCCATCTCCCTAACCCTAACCCACATCTCCCTAACCCTAACCCCCATCTCCCTAACCCTAACCCCCATCTCCCTAACCCTAACCCCCATCTCCCTAACCCTAACCCCCATCTCCCTAACCCTAACCCCCATCTCCCTAACCCTAACCCCCATCTCCCTAACCCTAACCCTAACCCTAACCCACATCTCCCTAACCCTAACCCACATCTCCCTAACCCTAACCCCCATCTCCCTAACCCTAACCCCCATCTCCCTCCCCTCTCCCTCCCCACTCCCTCCCCTCTCCCTCCCCTCTCCCTCCCCTCTCCCTCCCCACTCCCTCCCCTCTCCCTCCCCTCTCCCTCCCCACTCCCTCCCACGCACCCCTCCCCTCTCCCTCCCCTCTCCCTCCCCTCTCCCTCCCCTCTCCCTCTCCCTCCCCTCTCCCTCCCCTCTCCCTCCCCTCTCCCTCCCCACTCCCTCCCACGCACCCCTCCCCTCTCCCTCCCTTCTCCCTCCCCTCTCCCTCCCCTCCCCTCTCCCTCTCCCTCCCCACTCCCTCCCCTCTCCCTCCCCTCTCCCTCCCCTCTCCCTCCCCACTCCCTCCCCTCTCCCTCCCCTCTCCCTCCCCACTCCCTCCCCTCTCCCTCCCCTCTCCCTCCCCTCTCCCTCCCCACTCCCTCCCCTCTCCCTCCCCTCTCCCTCCCACGCACCCCTCACCTCTCCCTCCCCTCTCCCTCCCCTCTCCCTCCCCACTCCCTCCCCTCTCCCTCCCCTCTCCCTCCCCTCTCCTTCCCACGCACCCCTCACCTCTCCCTCACCTCTCCCTCCCCTCTCCCTCCCCACTCCCTCCCACGCACCCCTCCCCTCTCCCTCCCCACTCCCTCCCCTCTCCCTCCCCTCTCCCTCCCCTCTCCCTCCCCACTCCCTCCCCTCTCCCTCCCCTCTCCCTCCCCACTCCCTCCCCTCTCCCTCCCCTCTCCCTCCCCTCTCCCTCCCACGCACCCCTCACCTCTCCCTCCCCTCTCCCTCCCCTCTCCCTCCCCACTCCCTCCCCTCTCCCTCCCCTCTCCCTCCCCTCTCCTTCCCACGCACCCCTCACCTCTCCCTCTGTTAAACGTTGGTTATTGCGTATTGGCTAAGACCATAACGATCGGACTACACACTGAACGGAGGAATCATACGCTGTCAGACAGGGTTCATGTTATCAAGGAAGCGACGTTTATTGTGGGAATGGTCACATATATAGGATCAGCTGGCTCAATCATTCATGTCACACAGCTGGTGTCAATCAACCAATTATGCCCCACTCACACTGGGATAGGGATGACTGGAGAGCACACTCATGTCAACACCCCCACTTGCTCTCACCTGACCAAGATGGAGAGAAAAATAAACAAATCAATAACAATCAGTAGCCTACAATTTCCATAACACTCTTTGGGGCTGTCATTCCATCAATCAAACAAACAAAAGCTGGCACTGATATTGTTCCTCTCCTGTGAAACAAGAATATACATCATCATCATCATTTACAAACAGTCTTCAGTTTTTCACTGGTATTCTCTTATAACACTTTGAAAAAATAAAGCAAGAAAACCAAAACAAAAATTTACCGCTTGGTCCTTACTCACACTGATGTGGTTTCTCTCCCAAACATAACCTTTGTGAACCTAACCAATTTGTCCTTAGTTACTGGTTTGGTAAACACATCAGCCACCATTTGATCTGTGGGACAATATTGCAAACAGATCTGTCCATTCTGTACTGTAGACCTGATGAAATGGTACTTTATATCTATGTGTTTGCATCTTTGTCTGCGGACTGGGTTCTTAGCTAATGCAATCGTTCCCTGATTGTCCTCATGGACAATGGGTGGTGCATACTTGCATGCATCCATATGTGTCAACAGTTGAGTCAGGTGTAAACACTCTTGGGTGGTTGCAGCTAATGCCATGTACTCCGCCTCACATGTGGACAACGCCACCGTTGGTTGCTTTTTGGTCTTCCATGAGACCAATGGACCATTCTCATGTAGACTAACACAGTAACCTGTTGTGCTACGACGGTCTGTGACATCTGCTGCCCAGTCAGCATCACTGAAAGCCTGTAATCTCAAATCAGAGTTACACCTTTTGTAACACAACACTTTATCACTGGTGCCCTTTAAGAACCTCAATACATGTTTGGCAGTGGCCCAATGCTCCTCGGTTGGTTTGGTAAAATACTGGGACAGTTTACTCACTATGAAACAAAGATCTGGCCTAGTACACATAGTCAGGTAGATGAGGCTACCGACGACCTCTCTGTACCGAGTGACATCACTCATTAATCCTGCCCCTTCAGTGTAATTGAGTGTCTGCTCACAAGGCGTCGATCGGGGTTTACAGTTCTGCATGTCAAACCTCTCTAGCATGTTCTTTACACACTGCTTTTGTGACATTGTTACACATCCATCACACTGTTCAAAATCGATTCCCAGGAAATGTGTCAATTTGCCCATATCTTTCATCTGAAATTTCTTTGAGAGCATCTCTTTTACAACATTCAGTGCATTCTCGTTACTGGCAGCAATAACCAAATCATCGACCCATATAATCATGATCACTTTCTCATGTTCCGTTTCTTTAGTATATACACAATGATCTGCAGGGTTTTGCACAAACTCATTCACCATTAGATAGTCGTGTAATAAATGGTTCCAATTTCGGCCAGACTGTTTTAGACCATACAGTGACTTCTCTAGTTTACACACCACTGTCTCTGTGCCAGATGTCTGCTCATAACCCTCTGGCTGTTCCATGTATATCTCACAATCTATCGGTGCATGAAGATAGGCAGTTTTGACATCCATTTGATGTAAAATCAAATTCTCCTGTGCTGCTTTTTGCATCAACACTCGAACACTGGTTAAATCGGCTGTGGGAGAAAAGGTCTCTTCATAGTCAACACCCCTTCTCTGACTGTAGCCTTTTGCAACATAGCGTGCTTTGTATTTTTCTGAACCATCTGCATTTTTCTTGATTGTATACACCCATCTACCCCCCACTGCAACTTTGCCCTGGGGTAAGTTTGTCAAAGTAAACGTACCATTCTCTCTCAATGATTGCATTTCGTCGTCCATAGCACTGACCCATTCTCTAGACTTGGGTGACTTCACTGCATCACTGTAGGTCAAAGGTACGTTACACAACATTTTGTAGCAGTAATCAATGTTTACCTGTGCCTGGTCCTGACTTCCTACTTCATAGACACGGTCCCCAAAATAATCAGGTCTCTTCCTCTCCCTGGGAGGATAGCGTGGAGACTCCTGCTTCTCCCTAGTCTGCACCTGTTCGGGCCTGGTCACAGGAATATGCTCTTCAGCTGTCTTTGGACTCGCGTCCCTTTGCTTAGTCGTGCTGGCCCTTTGTGGCACATCACAGTCCTCATCATCTATTGATATCTCAGTCTGTGTCTGCTGCTCACCCATCGTCTTTGGCATAAATCTGACCAGTCTGTGCTTCCTCACCTTTCCACTGTCAGGATAGAAAACCAGGTAAGCTGGGCTTTTCTTGTCATGCCCTACAAAGAAGCCCTTCTCACTCCTTGGGTCTAGCTTTTTCTTATCCTGTTTGTAGGCATAACACACCGTTCCAAACTTCTGCATCCTAGACATATTGGGACGTCTCCCTGTCAGCATCATGTAAGGTGTCTGTTTTGTGCGATTGTTAAAACACCTATTTCTCACTACAGATGCAGTCTGTACTGCATAAGGCCATAACACCTTGGGTAGCTTGCTCTCTAATAACATGCATCGAGCCATGTCAAAGAGAGTCCTAAACTGGCGTTCTGCAGTGCCATTCTGATGTGGCGAATATGGAGATGATGTCTCATGTCTGATACCATTTCTTCTCAGTAGCCCTTGGTACTCTTTCCCTGTAAATTCAGTACCATTATCTGACCTGATACGTCTGATCCTACCATACGGGGCGTTGTCAGCTATGAACTGCTCTGTCGCCTGTACAGTATCACTCTTGTGCTTAAGAAAGTAGAAAAACACAGTACTAGTATAGTCATCTGTGAACGAAAGTGCAAATCTATGTCCATCTATGGACACTGGGTCAATTGGACCCGCTAGGTCTGTGTGCACCAACTCTAGAGCATTTTTGGCCCTTCTATCAGGCTTCCTGTTGAAGTTCTGTACAAACTTTCCCCGAGTGCACACTTCACAGTTCAGGTTAGACTTATCAATTTTTCCCTTAATTGACATACCATCAACAACATTCTGGAGTTTCAGAACATCCTCAAAATTACAATGTCCTAGAATTTCATGCCATGTCTTTAGATCAAAACAGCTCTTACTTTGATCACATTGGTCATCCACTGTGGGCAAATAATATAGTCTATTATGCTCATGGATGTGAAATGCAGTACCGTCTCTGTGCTGTAGGATGTCTTCTCCTGTTCTGAAGATCACAGTTGCCCCAGTGTCTGTGGCTGCTCTCACAGAGAAGATGTCCTGGGGGAATGAGGGGATGTACAGCGCCCCTCGCAGCGTTGTAGTCAGTCGCCTCCCTCGGCTGTCCATCAAGCACACCTCCGCATCTCCTCTGCGCTCTGCGACCCCTTTGCTCCTCGTGCCGTCCGCCAGCTCCACGCAGTGCGTCTCGGCCTGGAAACCGTCATCGAACACCTTGAACCTGGCCAGGTCGGTGATAATATGCGCAGTCGCACCGGTGTCCACCATCAGGCCCCTCGTAACACTGCGTCCTGGCTTGTCTTGCTCTGACACCCCTCGCGCGTCGTCCTGGTCCGGTCTCCTTTTGCAGGCGGCTCCTTGATGTGTGGATCTCCTACAGTGGTTACACCACACCTTGCGTCGACAGTTCCTTTTGATATGTCCCTTTTGGCCACAATTGTAGCACACAATGTCTGTTCGCTGTGCGCTCTGGCTACGTGCGCTTTGGGCGTTCTGGGCACCCCGGTCAGACAGGGCTTGGGCTCGCATAACATTGTCTTCCGACGCCGTTACGCGCATTTTTCTCCGTGTCCTCAAAACTCCTGAGCTTTCCTCATCTCCGTCAAACGCTAGTCGAGACCAACGCGAACATCTTTCCGATTGTCTCGCCATGGTAGCACTCTGGGCCCATAACCTGTTAAACGTTGGTTATTGCGTATTGGCTAAGACCATAACGATCGGACTACACACTGAACGGAGGAATCATACGCTGTCAGACAGGGTTCATGTTATCAAGGAAGCGACGTTTATTGTGGGAATGGTCACATATATAGGATCAGCTGGCTCAATCATTCATGTCACACAGCTGGTGTCAATCAACCAATTATGCCCCACTCACACTGGGATAGGGATGACTGGAGAGCACACTCATGTCAACACCCTCCCCTCTCCCTCTCCCCTCCTCCCTCCTCTCTCCCTCCCCACTCCCTCCCACGCACCCCTCCCCTCTCCCTCCCCACTCCCTCCCCTCTCCCTCCCCTCCCTCTCCCTCCCCTCTCCCTCCCCTCTCCCTCCCCTCTCCTCCCCTCTCCCTCCCTCCCCTCCTCTCTCCCTATATATTAGATATATTTTAATACAGTATGAGCCTTTTCTAATGAAGCAAACACAGACTTTCTCGATAGCTATGATGCAGCCGAATGCAAAATGGTGATAGTTTGAGATGGTATGCAATCGTGGACAAATTATTTCTTAAAAATTACCATTGGTTCTGTCGTAGCCATCTTGCAAATTACTGCAAATTACTGTATGTTGGTAAAGGAGACAAATTAAATATGATTACTGTGTGAATAAACCCCTCAGTTTGCTGTTCATCAGCCTGTGACCTGCGGGCCAAGTCTCTCTGTGACCTGCAGGCCAAGTCTCTCTCCCCCTCTCCCCTCCCCTGCAGGCCAAGTCTCTCTCACCATGTGACCTGCAGGCCAAGTCTCTCTCACCATTACATGTTGGATTGATGCATCAATCAATGAAGTACCAAGAAAAGAAGATAAAACAGCAGAATTGTGTCCCCTTTCAGAGCATGTGGAAATGGCTGGTGGCAGCTCAAAGCATGTGTGTGTGTGACTGGTGGCGGTGAGGCTACAGGTGGAGGACTATAAGATCTATAAGATGATATAACCATTCATGATGTGGATCAGTGGCATGACAGGGTTGAACTGGGCCAATAAAGGTTTTGTTAGAATCCAACCGATCTCCCTCTCTGTCTCTCTCTCTCTCTCTCTCTCTCTCTCTCTCTCTCTCTCTCTCTCTCTCTCTCTCTCTCTCTCTCTCTCTCTCTCTCCCTCTCTCTCTCTCTCTCTCTCTCTCTCTCTCTCTCTCTCTCTCTCTCTCTCTCCCTCCCTCTCCCTCTCCCTCTCCCTCTCCCCTCTCTCTCTCTCTCTCTCTCTCTCTCTCTCTCTCTCTCTCTCTCTCCCTCTCTGTCTCTCTCTCCCTCTCCCTCCCTCTCTCTCTCTCTCTCTCTCTCTCTTTCTCAGACCTCCGGGGTCTCCAGGTGTTCCTGGCCCAGGCTTCTCAGCGAGGCCTCCAGGTGTCTCTCCAGAGAGTGGACTGCGGCGACGTCGGCCGGGTTTTCTCTCACCTGTTCAGCGCCGAGGAGCTCAGCCGCTACCCGGGTCACCCCTGCGGCACGCCGTGCTGCTCATGGGCCCGCGCACGGCCCGGGAGGTCATCCACCAGGTGAGTCATGGGCCCGCGCACGGCATGGAGCTCATCCACCAGGTGAGTCACCTGAGGACCAGGGGTCACCACACACACACACACATGACCAGGACATCTACTGGGGTTTTCTAAAACATCGATTCTCATGTCACTCACACACACACACATACACATACACACACACACACACACACACTATTCTCATGTCACTCACACACACATACACTTAAACACACACACACACTCTCTCTCTCTCTCTTTAGTTCTCTCTTAACATGAGTATCAGGCTAAGGTCAGGATGAACTACAGATAGGCAGATTCAGAGTTGTTATCTGACGACAGGGGATGGTGAGCTGATTCACAACGTAACATCTGAGATAACATGAAAGGTATTTAAGTCTGCCTGTATTCAGAATGAGTTGTCTAATGCTTGTACTCTGTTGGGAGCACCCGATTTGAAGGACTAAAGTTGTCTAAATAAATCTCTAGAGTACTCCTTACGACCTGTGTTGAAGTTCTCTTCCTTGTCAAATTGTGTGTGCTGCACACCTGATCTATCGAGATGACACAACGCATTTAAGATCACGAAATCCTCAATAGATTGATCGATTCCATCTTCACCGACGAGAAGATTCTTCAAGTTCATCTCATGTTCTCAGACACTTCTACCCAATTCTTAGGAGAGGACTGTTGTAACCGACATTTCAAACTTTGTTTACCCGATTACAAATATCTGGGAAAAACTCACTAACGCATAGCCTGGAGCATTTACCTCCAATCAGTCATCACCCGCAGCACCTCCCCCCAGGTACCTGCACAGCACACATTTAGGAGCTGGATGCCTCGCAGTGGCGTGATTCACTAAGGTCTAAGGTCAGATACTAGGCTAGGTGTTCACTCCCACAGAGGTCATGTGTGAGTCTTAGTTATAGCAGGGTACCTGGGAGGAGGCCTCTCCTTGTCTGGTCCTGGAACCCCACTGGTTGCAATTGATTGAATTAGGCTTGGTCAGCTTAATTTAGTCATGTACGAAAGAAGTTAAGTAGTGTGATTTTCGCCTACCTGGACTGTTCAACCCTATAACCCTCTGTTATAAACCTGGACTGTTCAACCCTATAACCCTCTGTTATAAACCTGGACTGTTCAACCCTATAACCCTCTGTTATAAACCTGTACTGTTCAACCCTATAACCCTCTGTTATAAACCTGTACTGTTCAACCCTATAACCCTCTGTTATAAACCTGGACTGTTCAACCCTATAACCCTCTGTTATAAACCTGGACTGTTCAACCCTATAACCCTCTGTTATAAACCTGGACTGTTCAACCCTATAACCCTCTGTTATAAACCTGGACTGTTCAACCCTATAACCCTCTGTTATAAACCTGGACTGTTAACCCTATAACCCTCTGTTATAAACCTGTACTGTTCAACCCTATAACCCTCTGTTATAAACCTGGACTGTTCAACCCTATAACCCTCTGTTATAAACCTGTACTGTTCAACCCTATAACCCTCTGTTATAAACCTGGACTGTTCAACCCTATAACCCCTCTGTTATAAACATGTACTGTTCAACCCTATAACATTTACATTTTTACATTTTTGGCATTTAGCAGACGCCTTATTCCAAAGCGACTTACAATCAATACATTTGAATACTAAGCATGTGAATCAGCAGTCCACCATTCGTCGTTAGCCATTCGTCTGTTATAAACCTGGACTGTTAACCCTATAACCCTCTGTTATAAACCTGGACTGTTAACCCTATAACCCTCTGTTATAAACCTGGACTGTTCAACCCTATAACCCTCTGTTATAAACCTGGACTGTTACTGTACTATAAACCTCTGTGGCTCAGTTGGTAGAGCACGGCGCTAACACCACTGCAGGTTGTGGGTTCGTTCCTGCTGAGACCATATATGCTGAGTTGTACACACTCACTGCAATGTAAGTTGTAAGTATCCTTACATTTTCAATATTACTTCAGGATAAGCTAATATAAAGCTATTTTGCAGTTTTTCTGTGTAGGAAGCAGGCAAATTTACAAGCGGCCAACTAGTGGTCATTGTGTGTAAATAGCAGGTTAGCATTTTAAAGAGGGGCGGCTCTTCTAGTAGGTAAAAAGGCACGGCTGTTCTAGTGTTAATCCATCTCAATTGATCACAAATTAGTTTCAGGGATTAAATGGGTTAGTGGGTTAGGGTTAGGTACTATATCCCTTTATATTACATCCCTTTATATTACATCCCTTTATACTATATCCCTTTATACTATATCCCTTTATACTATATCCCTTTATATTATATCCCTTTATACTATATCCCTTTATATTATATCCCTTTATACTATATCCTTTTATACTATATCCCTTTATACTATATCCCTTTATACTATATCCTTTTATACTATATCCTTTTATACTATATCCCTTTATATTATATCCCTTTATACTATATCCCTTTATACTATATCCCTTTATACTATATCCCTTTATACTATATCCCTTTATACTATATCCCTTTATATTATATCCCTTTATATTATATCCCTTTATACTATATCCCTTTATACTATATCCCTTTATACTATATCCCTTTATACTATATCCTTTTATACTATATCCCTTTATATTATATCCCTTTATACTATATCCCTTTATACTATATCCCTTTATACTATATCCCTTTATACTATATCCCTTTATACTATATCCCTTTATATTATATCCCTTTATACTATATCCCTTTATACTATATCCCTTTATATTATATCCCTTTATACTATATCCCTTTATACTATATCCCTTTATACTATATCCCTTTCCAACCGTTTATGTTTGCAGCTACATGTGTGTGTGTGTGTGTGTTGTGCTGTATCGTATACCATGATGACTGCTGATTTTGTTGTGGTTTTATTGGAGGCTTACCTGCTGTCTTTTTAGCTACTAGTGGAGCATTAGCATGCTAGTGGAGCATTAGCAATTCAGCTCATGGCTAACGTCAGCCAGCGGAGGTGAGCTTCAACTGGAGGGGGTTGCAGCCTTGATGCTGTGACAGATGGAAGCAGTGATTCTGTTTAATGTCACAGAGGCGCAGGCTTGGTAGAAGGGCTGGCTGGTCTGGAATACTGACAGGGAAGGACGTGGGAAGTCACTGGATGTGAGATGTGTGTCGATATCTCTAGTCTGTCTGTTCACAACTGACAAGAGGAAACCTCCTCCCTGGCTTTGTCCTGATGATTTACTGACTAAACAGCTGTTAGTAGTAACGCCAACAAGTGGAATAGAACATGTAATGCACATAGAATCTTTAATCATTTTAATTAAAAAAAAGATGTATAGGCTAAGCCTATAAAGTAGAAAATAGACTACCAATCCAAGATGTAGCCTAGGTTTTATCAGGCCATACAAATTGACCCCACATTGGGTGACTGTCGTTACTGTGTAGTAATGGAGATGAACCGGCTGAGGTCTGAAGTTGTTTCCACAGAAGCAGAGCTCATTCGTTCTGTTGTGAATATTTCATCAAGGGCCTTGTCCCGGGTCTGGAGCAGAGGGACGCTCGCTGTGATGCTTTGAAAGGCTTCTCCTTTCCATTATTTCCAAACGACTGGCTGTTAAAGGCCAAAACCTTTTTTCGATCCCATTCCCACCACTGAGAGTCTGTTTTAGAAAGCGGTGTCCTCTAGTTGTTATACATCCCCTTACCAACCATAACCAATGACATGTTCCAACTGTAGTGAAGAGATAATGCTACGTGTTACAGTGCAGCATCGTGACGCAGGTCATAAGTCCACCTTATAGGTTTGTATGAAAGGAGCAGCACCTTTATATCAGAGCAACGTCGCTTTGGATGAAGGCATTCAGTAACTGTACAACGGAACTGTGACAGAAAAATAACATGCATGTATTTTCTGAAGGATATTTAGCCAAACGAGACAGCAGGGTTGTGTGTGTGCGTGTGTGAGAATGTAAACGAGAATTTAAATAATGTAGATAACCAAACAGCTGACAGGAAACCAATATCCCAAAACCATCATTAGTGTTTCATCACAACAAGACAAAAGAATAATTACTGCTACATCCACTCTCTGTCTACCTCAACCTTACTCACACTCTCACTCCATACTTCTCTCTCCCCCTCTCCCCCTCCTCCCTCTCTCCCTCTCTCTCCCCCTCTCCCCCTCCCTCTCCCTCTCTCTCCCCCTCTCCCCCTCCCTCCCTCTCTCTCCCCCTCTCCCCCTCCCTCCCTCCCTCTCTCTCCCCTCTCCCCCTCCCTCCCTCTCTCTCCCCCTCTCCCCCTCTCTCTCTCTCTCCCCCTCCCTCCCTCCCTCTCTCTC
>NC_137678.1:849713-932213 GCF_963989245.1 Nansenia antarctica
GCTGATTGTTCAGGTGCACTTTCATTAGCCATTAGAGTACGATGGGTACAGTGTGGGTGTGAAGGGAGGCACACGGTCAGCAACAACACTCACACAGCCTGGGGCCTTCAAGGCGATGATTGATTGGTATTAACGAGCTCAAAGTAATCAAGAATTAAGTGCCAAGAAATCATTCCCCACACCATTACACCACCTGAATGAATGAGAAGGTGTACAGGTGATCCTAATAAAGTGTCCATTGACTATACTGTATAATTATGTCATTTTGTAAAGAAAAATTGGGAAATGGCCAGCAGCCTTCACTACCACCGCCCCGTTAACTGTGCTATGTTAACTGTGCTATGCCATCATTGACAATTGACAATTCAATTCAATTCAATGTTTAACTGTGACCAAAATGTCACATTTTCACATATTCAAACGTATATGAGATGTTTCAACTTGATAGAATTTTGACCCCTTAGGTCATGTTCTCACATGAAAGTCTGAAGGGGGGGTAGAGAGAGAGAGCGGTTGGAGGAGATTGTAAACGAGAATTTTAATAACGAGAATTTTAATAATGTAGATAACCAAACAGCTGACAGAAAACCAATATCCCAAAACCATCATTAGTGTTTCATCACAACAAGACAAAATAATAATTACTGCTACATCCACTGTCTGTCTACCTCAACCTTACTCACACTTTCACTCCATACTTCTCTCTCCCCCTCCCTCCCTCTCTCTCCCCCTCTCCCCCTCCCTCCCTCTCTCTCCCCCTCTCCCCCTCCCTCCCTCTCTCTGTCCCTCTCTCATTGAGCAAGTGGATGAGATTATTTTTCTGATTTGCGTTCTCACAGCCCTTTATGTAAACGAAGTAACGTACGCAATCGAAGCAACAGACGTGGTCGTTGATTGGTCAGAAAAATGTAAAATTGCCCGTTCGTCCCTCTCTTATCCAGATCAACACGCATGCGTTGTTGTTTTCCTATGGACAGCCTCCATGCGTCGTTTCTAACCGGCGCGAAACCACCCTTTTCAAGCGGAGCATCCGTCAGTTGTTTGCTCCGGGAGCGACTTCGAATGCGCGTTCTCACAGCTCCAAACGACGCAGAGCAAAGCAAACTTTATCCTAAACTCCGATTCCAAGTGAAGCAAATGTTCTAGTGAGAACACACCCGTAGACATTTGATAATAAGATTGGCTTGAAATATCAAGCTACGGCAATGACATTTGTTTCCATCCAATGTTTTTTTTGCAAGCAACTAGGCTGTTTAGTTTATGTGTGGAAATAATCCACAGCGAAAATATCTCCTTGCATGTCTACATTTGTAGTATGTGTGCAATAATAAATAAATAATAAACAAATACAATTATAAACAAATACAAAAAAATAATAATAATATTTGATTGTTTGATTGCGAGCGCAGTGTGAGCACACGCACGTTGTTGATTATATCATGTTTTTATATCATTATTTGCACTTCTGGTTAGATGCCAAACTGCATTTCCTTGTCAAGTACTTTCCTAGCACCAGGGGAGCCCCCCCTCCCAAATTTCGTTGTTTGGTACCTGTACTATATTAATGACAATAAAGACCATTCATTCATTTTCATTCATTCATACTTGTATTCTGCAATGACAATAAAGTAGAATCTGATCTAATAAGAAATCATCCTCTCAAATGACCCCACAACTGACCCTACATCACATGGTCGAGGAGTCCCTTGTACACCTTTAATTGCAATCTGTGATGTTGTTGAGATTACCAAAGGAGTAGAAACTGGTTCCACTCCTACAAATGTCTGTTAATAGCTGTCAAAGAAAGTATTCATATTCAAAGTTTTTCATGAGCTGAAATTTTGGCTAATTAGTGTTAGGGTTAATGCACTGATCACAGATCTTCAGAAGGCATGCCGTCGTGTACACCCCCACAGCAGGCACATCCTGACTGAGAGGAAATCATGACAGCATCTGTTCAATTCACAAAAGGAAACTACCATGGTGGCCAATTGTTGTAATTACACCAGAAAAAAAAGTCTACTTTTCATGTACCATTATGATTCAGGGTGTTTCTATGTTACTTCGTCTGATAGTCATGTCACAAACTATTTAGCCATTATGTCATGACTTAAATGTTTACTTCCAGAAAAAGGCCAAACGCATCGTCTACAGTACCTGTCATTTGTGTATAAATATGTGATTTTCCTGCCTTTGCTATTCAGTCCCAATACTAAACATGAGTGCTTCATTTGGACATTTGATAAATCTGTCCCATCACTTCTGGTGGCCTCAAATAGGGGGACTACTTTAAATGTTTACCATTAGTTGTCCACGGCACTCCAGGTGCCATTGTGATCCATTCTTTCCTACATAGATACCGATCTCTCTCTCTCTCTCTCTCTCTCTCTCTCTCTCTCTCTCTCTCTCTCTCTCTCTCTCTCTCTGTCTCTGTCTCTGTCTGTCTGTCTGTCTCTCTCTCTCTCTCTCTCTCTCTCTCTCTCTCTCTCTCTCTCTCTCTCTCTCTCTCTCTCTCTCTCTCTCTCTCTCTCATGCAGGCTGTGGAGACCAACCTGGCATCCAAGGACAGTCACTGGGTATATGCTAATGAGGTAAGATATGTTAATATTTTACTTTATTTATTTGTTTATTTAAAAGGGACAATGGACAGTCATTGACTCTCCCTGAATTAGCTGGGTAGCTAAATGACATCAGCAGTCCCTGGGCAGGTAGATACACAGGGGAAATACAGCCTCCGATGTTATAAACGATTTAAAACAGAACTACAGGACATAAAAACATCACATAAAACAGAACTACAGGACATAAAAACATCACATAAAACAGAACTACAGGACATAAAAACATCACATAAAACAGAACTACAGGACATAAAAACATCACATAAAACAGAACTACAGGACATAAAAACATCACATAAAACAGAACTACAGGACATAAAAACATCACATAAAACAGGACTACAGGAAATATAAACATCACATAAAACAGAACTACAGGACATAGAAATATCACACTCTACGCTCAATAAAACATTTAATCAAACACATCATAACAAATAAAAGAAAGAAAACATGTTTGGCTCTATGTGGTCAGTGGTCACATGATTGGTTATCTATTAGCCATGATTTCCAAAGTGCTTGGTCACTCATTGGCAGCAATTTGGGGTTAAGTGTCTTGCCCAAGGCCACACACACACACACACACACACACACACACACACACACACACACACACACACACACACACACACACACACACACACACACACACACACACACCACAGCACACTGTGCAAGTACATCTCTCCTCACCCTGAGACACTATATCACACCCCATGCTAATCCATGGATCTGCACACAACAACAAACTCCTAGTTCACTTTCCCATCTCTCTGTGCCTTCCCTCTGCAGCTTTTCTTTTCTTGGACATTTTTGTACTATTCATATTTTCGGATTCATATTTTTTCATTGATGCGGGTAGCAGAGTTTTTTATTGACAGATTGTGGCTGTAAGCAAATGCATTGACCGCTTATGCCAGCGGCCCTGGCTGGGAAATGTAGTTTATGGACACCGTACTTCTGTAAAGTGGCATAGAATTGTATTATAAGCAGATATCCTCTGCAAGCTCTCACAGGCCACATGAAATGGGCTGCCGGGCTGCATTCAGCCTTGAGTTTGTCCCTCGCAGTCCTTCATCCCCTGGTCCCAAAGCTCTCCGCATGCACATGCCTAAAGCTGGTTGGACTGGTTGGATGTACTGCAAAATTCTCTGGAATGACCTCGGAGACTTCGGAGATGGCTTATGGTAGAGGAATTAACATTCATTTCACGGCCAACAGCTCTGGTGGACACTCCTGCAGTCAGTATGCCAATTGCACGCTCCCTCAAAACCTACGACATGTGTGGCACTGTGTGATAAAACTGCACATTTTAGAGTGGCCTTTTATTGTGACCAGCATAAGGCACACCTGTGCAATAATCGTGCTGTCTAATCAGCATGTTGATATGCCACACCTGTCAGGTGGATGGATTATCTTGGCAAAGGAGAAGTGCTCAGTGCAACACATTTTTTTAACAACATTTGAGAGAAATAGGCCTTTTGTGTAGAAAAAGTGTTATATTTTTGTTCAGTGTAAATTATATGATGATATATATATGATGTTATATTTCTGTTATATTTCTGAAAAGGAAACACCTTCTGAGTCATAAAGAGGAATGTTATTTTTGGTCTTCCTCAGAGGTTGTATTACATATCTGATATTTAGCAACGCCCCCCCCCGTCTGAACTGTCAAGTCGCTTTTAATGTGACTTTCACGTCACTCTAGCAGGGTTGCCAGATGGGATTGACAATTTACAGCCTAACCAGCCCATAAGCGCTAAATCCAGTAACCCATTCGGCGGTAACCCGCCCCATCTGGCAACCCTGCACTCTAGACGCAATTGCGCATATTATATCTTGCTCATATCTTTACCGTCAATGTAGGTAAAATATAGGTCACATTTTAAAAGTCATGTGAACTGCCAAACAAAAAAATCGGATCTGTGTAAAAATTCGGAATTGAGCATCAAGACCTCAGTGTAAACGTAGCCTAAAAGTAAAGAGAAACTTTATTTTACTCCCGTTTCGTTCTCCGATACTCTGATCTGCACCTAGGTCCAACACTCTGGTACATATTGAAACTTCAGAATAACATAACAGAAACGTAACAACATTCATCCTAACTTGTCACACAGGCCGTAGAACATGTAACCGTTATTTTTTATTTATTTTTAAAACACAATGAAACAACATCATTCTTTGTTTATTACTCTCTAGTGGGCTTTATGATTCATTTTCAAAACAAACAGATGAAAATAACCCATCACTGCCTCATTTTAAGTACCCCTGCTCCACTACCCCCGCTATCCCTCACCTCCGCTCTTCCTCACCCCTACCTCCTCCGTCTCTCTCCCCTCTCTCTGACTGTTAGTATTTTAATGCATCTGTATTTGCCATTGTTTTATTGTTTTATTGTTTATTGTATTACTTAACCTTGTTTTATTTCTAGCTTCCCCCCCCCCCCCAAATAAGAATTTGTTCTTACATGTTTGCCTGGTTAAATAAAGGTTAAATAAAAAAATAAAAATAAAAAAATTCCATTTTAGATCAAGAATTTTGCTTGTTTTTAACTCCTCACTCCCCACTATTCGGTTGTTAAGTCGTGACGTGTTTCCGGGTCCAACGTTGGCTGAGGCGCTCTCTTCGAAATGCCTCAGTAATAATAATAATTCATTATATTTGTGTAGCGCTTTTTCGAGGCTCAAAGACGCTGACAATATGGGGAAAACTGGAAAGTGCTGCTGTGTCCTTTGTTGTATGAATAGATCCCAGTCTAGAAAACTATTGAAATGTCATTCTACCGCTGTAGTACACTGGTACGATGGTGCAGGGAATTTCTGGTTTGGACCCGGAAATTGCCAAACGTCACGTTTGACGTCAGACTTAACAACCAAATGGGAGCGGCAGTAGCCTAGAGGTTAGAGAGGCCGGCGAGCAATCGGAAGGTTCCCTTGAGCAAGGCACTTAACACTAGAAGAGCCGGGAGGGGTCACGGTGACCCCTGTGAGCAAAAATAATTTCTATCTTTGCACTCGATCATATTTCAGGACCCTTCTTTCATGACTTCTCCTAGATATGTGCGTTCTACCACCCAGTATCCTGACATTTTCAAAATCACTTCAGGATAAGATAGTATAAAGCTGTTTTGCAGTTTTTCTGTGTAGGAGGCAGGCTAAAAAAAGAAGCGCCCTCTAGTGATCTATGTGTGTAAATAGCAGATTTACATTCTAAAAAGGGGGTCTTTATAGGTGTTGACACCTGTGCCTTGTTGACACCTGTGCCTTGTTGACACCTGTGCCATTCTTCTCCTCTCTTCTCCTCTGTCTCTGCCTGTAGGAGGTGAGAGACACAGAGGTCATGGAGCTGGTGCACGGCGCCGCGGGGCACATCACTGTGGTCCGCCAGGTCTTCCCGTTGTGGCGGGACACGGGCGCCCGCTGCCTGAGGAACAACCGCCGGGTCTCCTCCCTGCTCTGCGACCCCCAGGAGGGCTACGTGCAGGCCCTGGAGGTCAGTAGAGACAGGCCCTGGAGGTCAGAGGTCAGTAGAGACAGGCCCTGGAGGTCAGAGGTCAGTAGAGGTCAGCTCAGTAGAGACAGACCCTGGAGGTCAGTAGAGACAGACCCTGGAGGTCAGTAGAGACAGACCCTGGAGGTCAGAGGTCAGTAGAGACAGGCCCTGGAGGTCAGAGGTCAGCTCAGTAGAGACAGACCCTGGAGGTCAGTAGAGACAGACCCTGGAGGTCAGTAGAGACAGACCCTGGAGGTCAGTAGAGACAGACCCTGGAGGTCAGTAGAGACAGACCCTGGAGGTCAGTAGAGACAGTCCCTGGAGGTCAGTAGAGACAGACCCTGGAGGTCAGTAGAGACAGACCCTGGAGGTCAGTAGAGACAGACCCTGGAGGTCAGTAGAGACAGGCCCTGGAGGTCAGTAGAGACAGACCCTGGAGGTCAGTAGAGACAGACCCTGGAGGTCAGTAGAGACAGACCCTGGAGGTCAGTAGAGACAGTCCCTGGAGGTCAGTAGAGACAGACCCTGGAGGTCAGAAGGAGACAGACCCTGGACCACAAGTGAAGCATGACTTAGGCAATTATGCTATGAGGCTAACAAAATGTAGTTGTGGCCGGTGCTAGTGGAATTGCTCACTCGTGCTATGTTTTTAACTATTCTGTCTTTTAGAAGGAAATGGTAGGCCTACACGCTCAACCATCTGAACCAATGCGACCTATTCACAGTGACCCTGATTGATTTACACTGGTCAAAGAAAGGCCTACATAATGGCTCATGTGAACGTAAACAGTTTGGTAAACAAAGTGGATGAGGTATTCAACATAGTCCAGAAGAATAATCTGCATGTGCTGGCTATCACAGAGACCCATCTTGACCAAACCATAACAAATGGACCAATAGAATGGAAGGGATATACTATTTTAAGGAGACACCGGAACTAGGCATGCACGATATTATCGGCCCGATATTGGGAAATTAACGTTATTAAATATAACAGAAGTAGCAGCCAGTAAACATGGTAGTGTGTGTAGGTTGCTAGACAGCAAAGTTAGCTTATTGTTATCAGCAACAGTAATAAAAGTCGTTATCGCGTGTCACATATCACACCGACGATCTGCATAAAGCTGAGCCGGTGGTCAACCATGTGGCAGCTATCACCATGACGCCAGCACACTAGCCGACACGTTAGCATCGTTAGCACTGTCTTCATTCACTAAACCTGTCAGATGAGACCGTTGTCTGGAATAATGGGACAATTGAATGTTATTATAAAGCTACCAGCGAGCTATATGAACTCATACTTGTTGAATCTCTACTGGACCTTGCAGAATCTAATCAATAGTTAATAACTGGGGACGACACGTCGAACTTCAGGTCTTCACTCAAGCACGCTTTATTATAGAATCAACTCGCCTGAGGGGCGTGGCAATCATAGACATGACAATACTGAACGATGTTACGAAAACAAGCACATTTTGTTTTTCCATGTCAGTGCAATTTATTTTTAATTCTTATGCAAAACGTTTGATGGGCTTTATCACAACCTACCTTATCCTCATGCACTAAAAGTAGCATAGCCCTTTTCAGTTGCTTTATTAAGCATACTAGTGTAGCCTACTATGTGCCTTGTGTCATTCTGTTTATCTGCAGACTAAGCAGCCATAGGCTTTTGGTTCTATAAAAGTCTTTATTTTTGTATTGACTGATGCACTTTATTTTTGACACTTTTTTGATCTAATTACTCTTAGGTGAGCCTTTTTTGTTTTCAGAAAAGGAGGCCAGATCTTGGCTTAAAAAAGCATTGTGCACTGTCTATAACAGATTCTGTTTGTTAGAGGAAATAATAAATGAACATTTGAAGAGTCAGAAGTGTTCTCTTTGTTGTGTTAACAATAGTGATGTAAGTTAGATTTGGTGAGATCACTATGGAATATTAAATCATCAATATTTGCTCACTACATAGCCTTTCTTACCTTCAGGTGTGCATGAACTACAGGTTATCAACTGTGAAATTATATCTGTTCTCATATCGGTTCTCATATCGGTTATCGGCCACGAGAAGCTGGTAAACATCGGTTATCGGTTGGAAAAAATGCATATTGTGCATCCCTAACCGGAACAGAAGAGGAGGGGGCGTGGCCATATATATACAGGAACACCTGCTGTTCAAAGTGAGGGACGATCTATATGTGGATGGGGTAGAAATCCTGTGGATTCAAATTCACCTTCCTTTCCAACAACCAACACTAATTGGATGTGTCTACAGGTCCCCTAGTTCAAACATAGCATCTCTAGATAAGATTTGTGAAAGCATTGATCTTGCTCTAAACAAAAAGAGAGAATTATTCGTGCTTGGGGACGATAACATTAACTGGAAAAGTAGTCACTCAGATGCAAATAAGATGAGATTTTCTCAATAGAGAGTTGCAATTTGTTCCAAATGGTACATGAAAGCACAAGGTCTGCAAGAAACAAGTATGGCCATAGAACTGAAAGCACAATTGGTTTCATATTCTGCAATGTTCCAAATAAATGCTCACTGCGTATTCTCACTGCGTCTGCCCGTCACACACTCCCACTCCTCCACCTACTGCCCCCCCGGGGGAAACACACACACACACACACACTCCTCCACCTACTGCCCCCCCGGGGGAAACACACACACACTCCCACTCCTCCACCTCCTGCCCCCCCGGGGGAAACACACACACACTCCCACTCCTCCACCTGCTGCCCCCCCTCCCGGGGGAAACACACACACACTCCCACTCCTCCACCTCCTGCCCCCCCGGGGGAAACACACACACACTCCCACTCCTCCACCTCCTGCCCTCCCGGGGGAAACACACACACACTCCCACTCCTCCACCTCCTGCCCCCCGGGGGAAACACACACACACTCCCACTCCTCCACCTGCTGCCCCCCCGGGGGAAACACACACACACTCCCACTCCTCCACCTCCTGCCCCCCCGGGGGAAACACACACACACTCCCACTCCTCCACCTCCTGCCCCCCCGGGGGAAACACACACACACTCCCACTCCTCCACCTCCTGCCCCCCCGGGGGAAACACACACACACTCCCACTCCTCCACCTACTGCCCTCCCGGGGGAAACACACACACACTCCCACTCCTCCACCTACTGCCCCCCCCCAGGGGAAACACACACACACTCCCACTCCTCCACCTACTGCCCCCCCCCAGGGGAAACACACACACACTCCCACTCCTCCACCTACTGCCCCCCCGGGGGAAACACACACACACTCCCACTCCTCCACCTGCTGCCCCCCCTCCCGGGGGAAACACACACACACTCCCACTCCTCCACCTCCTGCCCCCCCGGGGGAAACACACACACACTCCCACTCCTCCACCTCCTGCCCTCCCGGGGGAAACACACACACACTCCCACTCCTCCACCTCCTGCCCCCCGGGGGAAACACACACACACTCCCACTCCTCCACCTGCTGCCCCCCCGGGGGAAACACACACACACTCCCACTCCTCCACCTCCTGCCCCCCCGGGGGAAACACACACACACTCCCACTCCTCCACCTCCTGCCCCCCCGGGGGAAACACACACACACTCCCACTCCTCCACCTCCTGCCCCCCCGGGGGAAACACACACACACTCCCACTCCTCCACCTACTGCCCTCCCGGGGGAAACACACACACACTCCCACTCCTCCACCTACTGCCCCCCCGGGGGAAACACACACACACACTCCCACTCCTCCACCTCCTGCCCCCCCGGGGGAAACACACACACACTCCCACTCCTTCACCTACTGCCCCCCCCCAGGGGAAACACACACACACTCCCACTCCTCCACCTACTGCCCCCCCGGGGGAAACACACACACACTCCCACTCCTCCACCTACTGCCCCCCCGGGGGAAACACACACACACTCCCACTCCTCCACCTGCTGCCCCCCCGGGGGAAACACACACACACTCCCACTCCTCCACCTCCTGCCCTCCCGGGGGAAACACACACACACTCCCACTCCTCCACCTGCTGCCCTCCCGGGGGAAACACACACACACTCCCACTCCTCCACCTACTGCCCCCCCGGGGGAAACACACACACACTCCCACTCCTTCACCTCCTGCCCCCCCGGGGGAAACACACACACACTCCCACTCCTCCACCTCCTGCCCCCCCGGGGGAAACACACACACACTCCCACTCCTCCACCTCCTGCCCCCCCGGGGGAAACACACACACACTCCCACTCCTCCACCTACTGCCCCCCCGGGGGAAACAAACACACACATTAAGAAGCCGTCTGATGGCGACTCAATTGGCATCAGCCGGTGCCAATCACGCCCCCATCCCCTTCACCAACCGTCCTGCAGCTCCCCCTGCAGGCCAGACATGCTCCCCACAGAGTCTGAATGGCAAGAAAAAGGCTGGAATTCTCGAACAGTTTTTGAGGGTTGCAGCAACAATTCAAAACAGACTTGGCACGCAGTGAATGGTTTGCTTGGTAGATCTATGAATGCTAGCCTGTTAGTGTGGAGGTTGATGGAAACAAAAGTTAACAACCTGAGATCTAATATGAAAACCAAAAGATTATGGCAGCAAAAACCTGTAGTTTTGTATTATCAAATCTATCATTAGATGATATCTAGAACATTCTTACTTCACTTCCTGATGGCAAATCCCCAGGATCTGATGTTATTGATAACAAACTGTTAAAGTTTGCAGCCTCATATATTGTTGGTCCTATAAAGTATATTTTTATTCTTTGTTTCTGTACAAGGAAAGTTTCCCACTGAATGGAAACATGCCAGTTTGCCCAATTCCCAAGGATGCCAAGCCGGCATCAGCATCTAACAGTCGTCCCATCAGTTTACTTCCATCATTAAGTAAAGTCTTAGAGAGAGTTGTGAGGAAGGGTCCCCTCTGGTGTCCCTTTTTAAGATTTCAAAGTTTTCAAAGTCATGTTTTTTTTTTTTTTTTCACAGGTGTCACATTTGTACCTTTACGACAGTGTGCTCATGCTGGCCAACGCCTTCTACAGGAAGTTAGAGGACAGGAAGTGGCACAGCATGGCCAGCCTGAACTGCATGAGGAAGTCAACCAAGCCGTGGACCGGCGGCTGGTCGATGCTCGACACCATTCAGAAGGTCAGTTCACACAGCAACACGTCAGCTCTCATAAACAAGACAAAAAAGCAATAAAATCGGGGAAATATTACTTCAAATGAGCAAAATGATTTGCCAAAAGAAAAGTAAATATATATCTTAAAACTATAGTGCAGTCAGACAAAAAACAAGCTTTGCCTTGATTTAAGATATTTCATCTTACTTAGATTTACTTTTTGCAGTTCAGTGCCATGCTCTTGGTGGGAGAGGCTGTTGGAGGTAGACGGTAGGATGAGCTCATTGTATATGGAACGCCATCAACGCAAATAACGTCTTAGAAATACCGTGTCCACACGTCGTTTTTTTACATTGTGGCCGATGAGGGAACCTGAATCAAGGAAGTCAAACACATTCATGAGGAGGGTCGCGTCATTAATGCATAACGTCTACGGTCTCATACGCAGTCGCTACGTATGGAAGGCCACGCCCTGCAGGCGCCTCCGTCAGTGTAAACGTCAGCCTGTAGCGGACGCTACTGAGGGGCATGATGTACATAATTCACCTGTGTGTTTCGGTTGTGGAGAATTGTGTGTGGGCACTTTAATGCTGGTCACTGGGGTGTGACGTGGGGGGTCAAGGGTAACATATAAGGAAGTGTTATTGTTTGCTATGGGCGCGATGTCAACAGTGAAATAAATGCAGACGCTGTGGGCTTTAAACTGGTACCAAGTCTCCGCTTCGTTCGTACGCTCCAACTCCTACAAGCCCAGAGGTTCAGAACCATCTGGTTAACCTACAAGCCCAGAGGTTCAGAACCATCTGATTTAAACTTTCAGCGGGGGAGTTAAGTTTCATGCCTAGGCTACACGGCGCCGGATTTGGCTGAAACGGCCATGGGTTAGGGTATCTGGTATCGTTTGCACCTCACGGCTACACGACTCCGCTGAATTGAATGACTTGTTTAGTGTAAGGCTATATTGGCTAAATACAATTATGAAAGCGACAAGTGACAAGTGTGCGCATCAAAGGTCTAGGCATTAGGCACCTAACATCCATATGCTGTTTAAATAAAGTGATTGAGTGATGTATGTGCGCATTGCGTGCGACCCAACCATTCAGCGCAAGTCTTGTGCTATAAATAGCCTACACTTGATAAACCAGTTCTGTGATATTATTTATCGTCTTAGAAACATCTTAGCAAGAGGCACTTTAACAATTATCATAAAGTTTATAATGCATCAGCTCTTTTTATACAACCTACATTTACACAGATTAATAATGTATACTGGTGGTTTATTTAATACTGTACAGCACTTGAGGTTACATTCAATGCATGACTTGTGCTATATAGGCAAAATAAAATTATGAAAGCGGCAAGTAACAAGTGTGCATCTAGGCATTAGGCACGTAACATCCATATGCTGTATGAATAAAGTTTGATTGATTGATGTATGTGCGCATTGGCTACAGCTTCATTTTTCACACAACGACAAACATGTGATACCTGTTTCCAGTTGATTCTTTGAACAACAGAATAGCAAACGTTAAATTACACAGATTAATAACGTATGCATGCGATATCTTGGATGAAGACGTAATGTAAGTGGAGAGGAGATTGATTGGGACTGCAGGAGTTTCCATTATTAACGAATGAATGAAAGCAGATGACCCAACCATTCAGCGCAAGACTTGTGTTATAAATAGCCTACACTTGATATATATATAATACATATATATATATATATATAATACAGAATAGAGATGTAAAGGTCTTATAGAGATGTAAAGGTCTTATAGAGGTGTAAAGGTCTTATAGAGATGTAAAGGTCTTATAGAGATGTAAAGGTCTTATAGAGATGTAAAGGCCTTATAGAGATGTAAAGGTCTTATAGAGATGTAAAGGTCTTATAGAGATGTAAAGGTCTTATAGAGATGTAAAGGCCTTATAGAGATGTAAAGGTCTTATAGAGATGTAAAGGTCTTATAGAGATGTAAAGGTCTTATAGAGATGTAAAGGTCTTATAGAGATGTAAAGGTCTTATAGAGATGTAAAGGTCTTATAGAGATGTAAAGGTCTTATAGAGATGTAAAGGTCTTATAGAGGTGTAAAGGTCTTATAGAGATGTAAAGGTCTTATAGAGGAGATGTAAAGGTCTTATAGAGATGTAAAGGTCTTATAGAGATGTAAAGGTCTTATAGAGATGTAAAGGTCTTATAGAGGTGTAAAGGCCTTATAGAGATGTAAAGGTCTTATAGAGATGTAAAGGTCTTATAGAGATGTAAAGGTCTTATAGAGGTGTAAAGGTCTTATAGAGATGTAAAGGTCTTATAGAGATGTAAAGGTCTTATAGAGATGTAAAGGTCTTATAGAGGTGTAAAGGTCTTATAGAGATGTAAAGGTCTTATAGAGATGTAAAGGTCTTATAGAGATGTAAAGGTCTTATAGAGATGTAAAGGTCTTATAGAGATGTAAAGGTCTTATAGAGGTGTAAAGGTCTTATAGAGATGTAAAGGTATTATAGAGATGTAAAGGTCTTATAGAGATGTAAAGGTCTTATAGAGATGTAAAGGTCTTATAGAGATGTAAAGGTCTTATAGAGATGTAAAGGTCTTATAGAGGTGTAAAGGTCTTATATAGATGTAAAGGTCTTATAGAGATGTAAAGGTCTTATAGAGATGTAAAGGTCTTATAGAGATGTAAAGGCCTTATAGAGATGTAAAGGTCTTATAGAGGTGTAAAGGTCTTATATAGGTGTAAAGGCCTTATAGAGAGCCTTCATTGCCTCCAAGGCTCCAAAGATGCTGAGGCCTGTAAATGTAATCAGAAGTTAAAGAAGAGACATACATCTAAATGTGTCAGTTGGTCTGAGATAAGCACTGTAACGACCTGACTGCTTCCATTGTGCAGCGTGTGAACATTATGAATATTTAGTGCAGATAAATATTATTGTGAAATCAATTATGATTTGAAAGATAAGTCTTTTTAACTTAACAACTGTTTAAAAAAATGTTTTCTTTCTCATCTCACCAAGCTTACTGTCTCAGTCCATCAGTAATTTAAATGATGAACATTGCCATTCTTTACTTACCGTTGGAGGGCTGCATGAATGCGTACAAATGGGCATACAGCATTATACATAATATGTATATACAGTATATATATATACATAGCATAGTGACACCTAGTGGTAGGACTGGTAACATTACAAGCAGACATAGATTTCGATTAACTGGTAATGCACCTAAAAGCTGTTTGCCAACTGCCATTAAACAATAAAAGAAGAAGAAGCAACAGCCAAAAGTCGCTGTGCCTCCAGGCTTCCTTTCTAACACCCCTATTAGACCCTAGACATAAGTAGAATGGAGCAGCCCGTTGGCTATGACAGGTAACAGGCTAAAAATCTACGCATGGACACAGCATTTCTAGACGTTATTTGCGTTGATGGCCTTCCATAATTGTAATGCGTGGAACGGAATAAGGAATAAACACATCTTTGATCCCATTTTACATTCCTAGGTAGAATTCTCATCATTCCTCATTCTATTTGATGCATTTACTATGAGCCTCTCCTCCGATTTTTACCTCCCACAGCCTCCCCAGGTCTATCAGCAATGGTGTCATCGAGTTTTCCCAACATGCAGACACAGCACAGCATTCTACATCAACCAATCAAACCCTGTTCTGACCCTGTTGCCATAGGGACGTATCTCCGGGCTCACAGGGCTGATGGATTTCCGAGCCGAAGGCTCCAACTCTCACGTCCAGTTTGAGATCCTGGGGACCAGCTACAGTGAGACGTTTGGTAAAGACATCAAACGGGTGAGTCTCACCCTAATGCCTGCTCCCCTCGGGCTATCAGTGGGGTTTCACTGAATTACTTGTCATGATATTTCAATTGTCATCAAGGGTCAGGATGAAGAGCTTCTCTACTGGAGAGTTTGTTTCTGGACAAAATGTCTGACTTGGAGGTATCTGAAAAGGTGAGACTTTGGTAAATTGAATAATTGAGAGAGTTGAGCAAATGATCCAAACCTGCCATCAACATAAAGATTAGAAATGTATTTAATGCCCTTTGAGGACCAAGCCCCGAAGATAGAATCATAGAGAGAGGGTGGAAGGTTATGGTTATTCTTGATGAGAGAGTGCATTGATGTTGTTTTCAAATTAAAATGCCTCCTAAATTGCGATTCTGACTGAGTAATAGACCACTAGATTTGAATAGAGATGGCTTTGAAGGGGGGGTGATGGGGCACACATTATGTGATTTAGTTTAGATTAAGGGAAGTACAGATATACTCCATTTGTATCCAGGACTCGCCCCTGTTGGGCAGGTCTCCTTCAGTCCAATGCAACATTGCTTTAATATTACATGCCCAGTAACAGTGAATGAAGTTGGGTAGGGCCATGCTAGCTCGTTTTTTGGGTCTTTGAAAGGCACTTCTTTTGGTTCTGTGTGGTTTACCATTCCAGATAAATTATGATAGGCTCCTATCCAATTAGTGACATTTTGATCAGGATGGGGATGTTTTGGAAGAGATAATGGAATTGAGGTAAAACAATAATTTTAATGAGATCAATTCGGCCGGCTATGGACAGTGGGAGGTTCATCCATCTATCCATGTCTTTCTACATTTTCCAAATAAATAGCCGACATTTTTGATAAAGAGGGATGAAAAGGTAGGTGTGATCTGCATCCCAAGATATGTAAAGCCCTTGTTGGCAATTCTGAATGTATAGTGTGATGCAGGGACGAGAGTGGTGATTAATAGGAAACATTTCACTTTTATCACAGTTGATTTTACAGCCTGAGAATTTTCTGAAATGAGCTGGGGTGTTGAGGATGGATGGATCAGATTTTAATATAATGAATTAATAATGGGTCGGTTACATATAAAAGAATGTTGTCTGCGTATAAGGATATGTTGTGTGTGAGACGCAGGGGTTCCATGGCGACCGCGAAGAGTAAAGGGGAAAGGCTGCAGCCCTGGCAGGTGCCTCTGCTTGGTACTCAGATTGTTGTCCATTGGTAATTACAGCAACTAGAGGCTCGGAGTAGAGGAGTAGAGGGTTAGGGTTAGTAGAGGCTTGGAGGAGAGGAGATGTTTCCATTAAATGAAGGAATCCTCAAATCCAAATTTCTTTAGGGCTAAAAACAAACATTGCCATTGAACTCAGTCAAATGATGAGTCGAGCAAAATCACCATTTCGGGGGAGTGAGATGGAGGTGAATAGATAATATTGAGAAGTCGCCTAAGATTTGAGCGAGAGTGCCTATTTTAAATGAAGCCTGATTGGTTAGGTGCAATTATTTGTGGGATGACATTCTCTAACCTTGCTGCTAAGAGGACTTAGGTCCCTAAGGACTGGTGATCGGAAGATTGTGAGTTCAAATACCGCCTGAAACGCCACCACTAGTGTGCCCCTTGAGTAAGGCACTTAGCCCTCAGAAGATTGTGGATAAGATTTGATAGTCTACTACATCTACAATTAATGAGATCGTGTGATCAGAGGCGCACCTGAGAGGGTCCGCCCCCTTTTGGTCTCAGTGTTATTGCAGCATAGTTGAAGTGCAAAAAGAAAAAAAATGTTTCATTTTAAGGCTTTAATGGCTAAACTACTGTAGTACTATTTGAAGATGCTGTTGATTTCCATGTGGTCTGTCACTATTTCATCTGTTTCACTGTAGATCTTAGGAATAAGATGGGAGGATTGAGCTTGCTGGGCTAGTAACATGTTGGCTTTATCTCATCGTAGACCCTGAATTGAACTTTTTGTGAGTAAGTATATGGCTTTGTATGTGGAAAGTAAGTCATATTCCACCTGTAGTCGCAGGCTTTCTTTAAAACATGTTGGGGAAGGAGAGGATGAGAAAAGGATATCAATCTCTGAACAGTTATCTTTTGGAGGTGAAGGCGGGGGAGCCGCTGCATATCACACAGAGAAGGAGAGGAAGGAGGGGTAATGGGTGTCTGTGGGCTGTGAAGGCGGGGGGGTCTGTTTTGGTTGAAAGATTGTGTGTGCCCTTGAGCTGTCTACGGACTGGGAAGTTCCACGACTCCCAGGCCTGAGCTTAGTATCTCTGGGCTTTGAAGCCATTCTGAGGCCTACCTGCTAATGAATGCTCACAGCATTTTTTAAGTTCTTGGGCATGCTGAGGATGAGACGTGGGTGGACCTTCCAGCAGGACAACGGAATGGCCCAGTCAATCACCTGACTTAAACCCAATTAAACATTTGTGGAAGCGTCTGAAGATCCAGATTCACAAGAGGGCCCCCCGCAATCTTCATGATTTAAAGACAGTCTGTGTAGAGGAATGGGCCAAAATCACACCTGAGTATTGTGGGGGATAAGTTACTTCATACAGAAAGTGCCGTGAAGCTGTCATTACAACAACGGCTTCTCCACTAAGTATTGAATTAATTTCAGTTAATTTCAGTTCAATACTTTTTTCCTGCTTCATTCCACTTTATTACACACAACTTTATTTATATATGGACTTTAATGTTTAGATTTTTCGTCTGGATTGTTTGAGTTAATACCAAAGTCTGGTGCAAATTTCACTTGAATAGGCTCATTGGAAATACATTTACTGGACAAAATGTTGATGTGTTCAATACTTATTTCCCCCTCTGTACACTCACTGGCCACCTCATTAGGTACACTTTGGTTAAAGAGCAATTGAAAAGGTGTATCTATAGGTTCCAATTGTTGCCTTGGTGACCAGCTCATACATTTGCATGACCATTTTCTCCTGAGCTTCAAATGAGGTAGTCACACTAGTGCCAAATAGAGGGAATAGATTAGGCAGTGTATACCCCCTTTGTGTTTTTACTGAAGATAATTCATTGTTTAATTATGTTGCTGATAAGTTTGTTGAGATATTTGTTCCTCTCTCTGTGGTCTGTCCCTACAAATCTCTCTCTCTCTCTTTCTCTCTCTCTCTCTCTCTCAGATTGCAACTTGGGACTCCACTCGAGGTCTGAATGGTAGTCTAAAGGAGAGCCGGACAGAGAACGGCATGCAAGGAGTGACCCTCCAGGTGGTTACATTACTGGTAAGTGACGCCATGTATTGGTTGTTTCTTAGCAACTCAAACACCAAGAGCATCATGACAATGTTAACAACAAACAAAATGGAAATCCATTTCTTGGCCTAAAGAAGTTATGCTGCACTGTTATGCACTGAACATAATTATTCACTCCAGCATTGTCAACATAATGAATACAGAGTGGATCTTACTGGACTGGCGAAATTCAGAAATGGTCAAAGAAGATACCTATTCTGCTGTAGGATTAGGACACATTTGTACAATTGATTTGTGGCATCCTAAAGTACATCAAACCCATAGAGTACATACATAAGCTCCACCATACAGTCTGTCCTTGGCTGGCAGGCAGACAGCCAACCATTCTCCTCTCCTAGTGGTAGTGGGTTGTGGTGGTTCTCCTCTCCTAGTGGTAGTGGGTTGTGTCTCCTCTCCTAGTGGTAGTGGGTTGTGTCTCCTCTCCTAGTGGTAGTGGGTTGTGGTGGTTCTCCTCTCCTAGTGGTAGAGGGTTGTGGTGGTTCTCCTCTCCTAGTGGTAGTGGGTTGTGTCTCCTCTCCTAGTGGTAGTGGGTTGTGTCTCCTCTCCTAGTGGTAGTGGGTTGTGGTGGTTCTCCTCTCCTAGTGGTAGTGGGTTGTGGTGGTTCACCTCTCCTAGTGGTAGAGGGTTGTGGTGGTTCTCCTCTCCTAGTGGTAGTGGGTTGTGTCTCCTCTCCTAGTGGTAGTGGGTTGTGGTGGTTCACCTCTCCTAGTGGTAGTGGGTTGTGTCTCCTCTCCTAGTGGTAGAGGGTTGTGGTGGTTCTCCTCTCCTAGTGGTAGAGGGTTGTGGTGGTTCTCCTCTCCTAGTGGTAGTGGGTTGTGGTGGTTCACCTCTCCTAGTGGTAGTGGGTTGTGGTGGTTCACCTCTCCTAGTGGTAGAGGGTTGTGGTGGTTCTCCTCTCCTAGTGGTAGTGGGTTGTGGTGGTTCTCCTCTCCTAGTGGTAGTGGGTTGTGTCTCCTCTCCTAGTGGTAGTGGGTTGTGTCTCCTCTCCTAGTGGTAGTGGGTTGTGTCTCCTCTCCTAGTGGTAGTGGGTTGTGGTGGTTCTCCTCTCCTAGTGGTAGAGGGTTGTGGTGGTTCTCCTCTCATAGTGGTAGAGGGTTGTGGTGGTTCTCCTCTCATAGTGGTAGAGGGTTGTGGTGGTTCTCCTCTCATAGTGGTAGAGGGTTGGGGTGGTTCTCCTCTCCTAGTGGTAGAGGGTTGTGGTGGTTCTCCTCTCCTAGTGGTAGAGGGTTGGGGTGGTTCTCCTCTCCTAGTGGTAGTGGGTTGTGGTGGTTCTCCTCTCCTAGTGGTAGAGGGTTGTGGTGGTTCTCCTCTCCTAGTGGTAGTGGGTTGTGGTGGTTCTCCTCTCCTAGTGGTAGTGGGTTGTGTCTCCTCTCCTAGTGGTAGTGGGTTGTGGTGGTTATCCTCTCCTAGTGGTGGTTTAGTGGATAGTGAACCATTCTCCTCTCCTAGTGGTAGTGGGTTGTGGTGGTACATTGTAGATTCTCACTGAAGGCATCAAAACTATGAATGAACACATAGGAATTATGTATTTAACAATAAAGTGTGAAATAACTCTAAATATGTCTTATATTTTAGATTCCTCAAAGTAGCCACCCTTTGCTTTTTTGTTGTTAATTAAATATATTATAATAATATGTAATATAATATGTGTTAATTATAATATGTTATTATATATATATATTTAATATTATTATTATATATTTTATTAACAACAACAACAACAAATATTTTATTAACAACAAAAAAGCAAAGGGTGGCTACTTTGAGGAATCTAAAATATAAGACATATTTAGAGTTATTTCACACTTTTTTGTTAAGTACATCATTGCACATGTGTTCATTCATAGTGTTGATGCCTTCAGTGAGAATCTACAATGTAAATAGTCATGACAATAAAGGAAACACATTGAATGAGAAGGTGTGTCCAAACTTTTGGCCTGTACTGTATATATATATATGTATATGTATATATATATATATATACATGTATATATCTGCTCCATATTTATTCGGCTCACGCTTGGCAGTTCAGCCAATTAATCAAGTAGTTTCTGCGACCATCCAAGCAGCTCCTCTCTTTACCTCCTTCTCCCACTCATTCAAATATGCCCTGACATGTCCAGCCATAAAAAAGAGCCATGGTAAACTTAGAGGAGTCATTTCTTGCAGATAAAGTGTTCAGCACCTCCATAGCACTCAGTGTTGCAGGTCAATAGCCACCCAGGAGAACTCTTCACGAAGATGAAGTTTGACTTCCGCAGTGCAGCTGGTCTTCATAAAGAAGTGTTACGGCTGACAGTCCCAAAGAAACTACATGGACCAAACTAAATTACTGCACAAAAGCCGTATTCATAAAGCCACAACATGAGAAAATGATCAGTCACAGAGAGGGTGTAAAAGGGTTCATGTTTTAATGGACCGCCCTCATGCCTACACAAAGAAACACTAGATCAACAAAACCTCCACAAATAAGAATAAACAGAACAGGCGTCTCCCGCTACCTTAATAATCAATGGCAGGGCGGATCAGGACACAACAGAAGCAAATCAACTCACCGCCCTGCCAAACAAAGAAACAAAGAAATGAACATGGGAGAAATCAAACATGGAATGCTCAATGACAGCGTTTATATTGCATTTAAACATACAGGTGTGGAATGCTCAATGACAGCGTTTGGAATGGAATGGAATGGAATGGAATGGAATGGAATGGACTTTATTTATGGAATGGAATGGACTTTATATTGCGTTATATTGCGTTATATTGCGTTTAAACATACGGGTGTGGAATGCTAAATGACAGCCTTTATATTGCGTTTAAACATACGGGTGTGGAATGCTCAATGACAGCGTTTATATTGCGTTCATGCGTGTGCATGTGGATACAGACATGTGTATAAAAATGCTGGTGTGGACAAGGCCTCAGTCTCACCACCTCAACAGACAGGGAACAGAACAAACTGGGCAGGGGCATAACAGAAGACATATATCGCTGGAAGGTTCTGGAACTTCTGAACCCCACTGGTGTTGTTCTGTACCTGTTTTCAACAGGAGGAACCTTTCGTTATGGTGGCGGAGAACGTCCTTGGACAGCCTAAGCGCTATAAAGGCTTCTCCATCGATGTTCTGGACGCTCTGGCCCAGAGTCTGGGCTTCAAGTACGAGATGTACCAGGTGGGCGACGGCCAGTACGGCGTCCCGCTGCCCAACGGCTCGTGGAATGGCATAATGGGAGAGCTCATCAGTAAGGTACGTCTGTCTGTTATATAGCTCATCAGTAAGGTACGTCTGTCTGTTATGGAGCTCATCAGTAAGGTGCGTCTGTCTGTTATGGAGATCATCAGTAAGGTACGTCTGTCTGTTATAGAGCTCATCAGTAAGGTGCGTCTGTCTGTTATAGAGCTCATCAGTAAGGTGCGTCTGTCTGTTATGGAGCTCATCAGTAAGGTGCGTCTGTCTGTTATGGAGATCATCAGTAAGGTACGTCTGTCTGTTATATAGATCATCAGTAAGGTGCGTCTGTCTGTTATGGAGATCATCAGTAAGGTGCGTCTGTCTGTTATGCAGCTCATCAGTAAGGTACGTCTGTCTGTTATGGAGATCATCAGTAAGGTGCGTCTGTCTGTCATGGAGATCATCAGTAAGGTACGTCTGTCTGTTATGGAGCTCATCAGTAAGGTACGTCTGTCTGTTATGGAGATCATCAGTAAGGTGCGTCTGTCTGTTATGGAGATCATCAGTAAGGTACGTCTGTCTGTTATAGAGCTCATCAGTAAGGTGCGTCTGTCTGTTATGGAGATCATCAGTAAGGTACGTCTGTCTGTTATGGAGATCATCAGTAAGGTACGTCTGTCTGTTATGGAGATCATCAGTAAGGTGCGTCTGTCTGTCATGGAGATCATCAGTAAGGTACGTCTGTCTGTTATGGAGCTCATCAGTAAGGTACGTCTGTCTGTTATGGAGATCATCAGTAAGGTGCGTCTGTCTGTTATGGAGATCATCAGTAAGGTACGTCTGTCTGTTATAGAGCTCATCAGTAAGGTGCGTCTGTCTGTTATGGAGCTCATCAGTAAGGTGCGTCTGTCTGTTATGGAGATCATCAGTAAGGTACGTCTGTCTGTTATATAGATCATCAGTAAGGTGCGTCTGTCTGTTATGGAGATCATCAGTAAGGTGCGTCTGTCTGTTATGCAGCTCATCAGTAAGGTACGTCTGTCTGTTATGGAGATCATCAGTAAGGTGCGTCTGTCTGTCATGGAGATCATCAGTAAGGTACGTCTGTCTGTTATATAGATCATCAGTAAGGTGCGTCTGTCTGTTATGGAGATCATCAGTAAGGTACGTCTGTCTGTTATGGAGATCATCAGTAAGGTACGTCTGTCTGTTATAGAGCTCATCAGTAAGGTACGTCTGTCTGTTATGGAGCTCATCAGTAAGGTACGTCTGTCTGTTATAGAGCTCATCAGTAAGGTGCGTCTGTCTGTTATGGAGATCATCAGTAAGGTGCGTCTGTCTGTTATGGAGATCATCAGTAAGGTACGTCTGTCTGTTATGGAGCTCATCAGTAAGGTACGTCTGTCTGTTATGGAGATCATCAGTAAGGTACGTCTGTCTGTTATGGAGATCATCAGTAAGGTACGTCTGTCTGTTATAGAGCTCATCAGTAAGGTACGTCTGTCTGTTATGGAGCTCATCAGTAAGGTACGTCTGTCTGTTATGGAGATCATCAGTAAGGTACGTCTGTCTGTTATGGAGCTCATCAGTAAGGTACGTCTGTCTGTTATGGAGATCATCAGTAAGGTACGTCTGTCTGTTATGGAGGTCATCAGTAAGGTACGTCTGTCTGTTATAGAGCTCATCAGTAAGGTACGTCTGTCTGTTATGGAGATCATCAGTAAGGTACGTCTGTCTGTTATAGAGCTCATCAGTAAGGTACGTCTGTCTGTTATGGAGATCATCAGTAAGGTACGTCTGTCTGTTATGGAGCTCATCAGTAAGGTACGTCTGTCTGTTATGGAGATCATCAGTAAGGTACGTCTGTCTGTTATGGAGCTCATCAGTAAGGTACGTCTGTCTGTTATGGAGATCATCAGTAAGGTACGTCTGTCTGTTATAGAGCTCATCAGTAAGGTACGTCTGTCTGTTATAGAGCTCATCAGTAAGGTGCGTCTGTCTGTTATGGAGATCATCAGTAAGGTACGTCTGTCTGTTATGGAGATCATCAGTAAGGTACGTCTGTCTGTTATAGAGCTCATCAGTAAGGTACGTCTGTCTGTTATAGAGATCATCAGTAAGGTACGTCTGTCTGTTATATAGCTCATCAGTAAGGTACGTCTGTCTGTTATGGAGATCATCAGTAAGGTACGTCTGTCTGTTATGGAGATCATCAGTAAGGTACGTCTGTCTGTTATGGAGATCATCAGTAAGGTACGTCTGTCTGTTATATAGCTCATCAGTAAGGTACGTCTGTCTGTTATGGAGATCATCAGTAAGGTACGTCTGTCTGTTATGGAGCTCATCAGTAAGGTACGTCTGTCTGTTATGGAGATCATCAGTAAGGTACGTCTGTCTGTTATAGAGCTCATCAGTAAGGTACGTCTGTCTGTTATGGAGCTCATCAGTAAGGTACGTCTGTCTGTTATAGAGCTCATCAGTAAGGTGCGTCTGTCTGTTATGGACCTCATCAGTAAGGTACGTCTGTCTGTTATGGGGTAGTGGTGGTCTAGTGGATAGTGAGTTGGACTTGTGATCGGAAGGTTGTGAGTTCAAATCCCGCCTGAAGCCACACCACTACTAGTGTGCCCTTGGGTAAGGCACTTAGCCCTCAGTTACTCCAGGGGGAATGTCCCTGTAATTCGTAATTGTAAGTCGCTTTGGATAAAAGCGTCTGCTAAATGGCAAAATTACTAAAATTACTACTAATTTATGGAGGTCCATGTCTGGGTGAGCTAGAGAAACGCGGTCTTCGCCGGGGGGTGCAGGGGAGTTAGCTAACTAGCACTAACTAGTTAGCCTACGCTAGTTAGCTCGGCCCCTTGGTGAGCTAGAGAAACGCGGTCTTCGCCGGGGGGTGCAGGGGAGTTAGCTAACTAGCACTAACTAGTTAGCCTACGCTAGTTAGCTCGGCCCCTTGGTGAGCTAGAGAAACGCGGTCTTCGCCGGGGGGTGCAGGGGAGTTAGCTAACTAGCACTAACTAGTTAGCCTACGCTAGTTAGCTCGGCCCCTTGGTGAGCTAGAGAAACGCGGTCTTCGCTGGGGGATGCAGTGGAGTGGTCCGGGGGGGGGGGGCAAGCACACTTCACAATTTCCACAGGAATTGTACCTGTCTAGTTATTATTATTTATTATTATTATTATTGTTATTGTTATTATTGTTATTATTATTATTATTATTATTATTATTATTAGTATTATTATTGTTGTTATTATTATTGTTGTTATTGTTATTATTGTTGTTATTATTATTATTATTATATACTTTCTGTGTATTGTCATCCCCCCGCAGAGAGCAGACCTGGCCATGTCGGCCCTCACCATCACCCCGCAGCGCGAGACCGTGGTGGACTTCAGCCAGCGCTACCTGGACTACTCCATCGGGATCCTCATGAGCAAGTCCGAGGAGGAGAACGTTTACGTCTTCTCCCTCCTGGCGCCCTTCGACCCGGCCGTGTGGGCCTGCCTCGCCACCTGCATCCCCGTGGTGGGCGTCATGATCTTCGTCCTGCGCCGTGTCCAGTCCACGGCGCGCTCCCAGAGCCCTTCTCCCGTGTCGTCCACCTCCCTTCAGAACGCCGTCTGGATCGTCTATGGAGCGTTCATGCAGCAAGGTGAGCTGGGTAAAGTGGCACATTAAGAGAGGCGAGAGGGTCATTCAAAAAGCTCTGGCTGGTACAGTAACATTATATATATAGGGCAGGTAATTTTTCTGTTTTTTCCAGTGCAGATTGTAAGCTTTCAAATGATGTGTCATACATTGAAATCTGAAAATAGTAGAAGAAGATATGCTTATTGTAATGTTGCTACACCTCAAACCAAATAGTGGAGAAAATCGCTCTGAATCAAAACAGACGCAAAACAGCTGCTAGTAGGCTAGCGCTAAGAAAGAACATCGCCATAAATATCTAACTGCATGTTTAGCACATCACAACATGCGGATAGAACATCAACATGCTAAAAACACATAATAGCTACACATAATTAGATGATCACATACATAGTCCTTGCTTTTGAACACGTCCTAAAACGTACGTTTGTTTACAAGCCATGTGTCACTTACCAGTAGCCTACAGCAGACGAGACAGTGAATCCAATTCACAAATTGTAAGTATTTAGTGATCCTAAAACTGTTGTATGTTATATCAAGTGGGCTCTTCAACACTTCAACTTTCATATTATGCCGTAAAAAATTAAAACATATATCTTTTTAAAGAAGCTTTTTGCTCATTTGAGCGACTTGAGAATTGCCGAAATGCGGCCCTTTTCACCAGACCGTGTCACATATTCAAAACGGGTTTTATTTAAATAATAAAAATTAACAGTGGTCATCACTATCTCTTGGTGTTGTAGCAATAGTACACATAGATAGATAGATATGCCCAATATGGCCTGTGCTGTGTTGAAGTAAAGTGTTTTACATTACAGGGTCAGGGAAAATGTAACCATTATGAAGTATTGTATGAGAAAAACTGTCGACTCAGTTGTTGTTGTTGTTGTTGTTGTTGTTGTTGTTGTTGTGTTGCCCTAGGAGGTGACTCTGTCCTGGGCTCCTCGGTGGCCCTGCGTATCGTCATGGGCAGCTGGTGGCTGTTCACCCTGGTGGTCTGCTCCTCCTACACAGCCAACCTGGCGGCCCGCCAGACCGTGACGCGCATGGACAACACCGTACGGTGAGGCAACAGTTACCAAAGCAAACCTTCAACATCACGCAAGAATGATTCACGCTATGGGCAGACATAACCAGATCATATCACACATAATAGATAATGAATGAAAATAGGGAATAAATAGAGTGGACACAGCAGTATGGATCCAGACTAAAAGAGAAACACAGCTACGCACATTAAGAACAGTGTTCAAAGAAAAGTCAGTGTGAGGTCAGAAAAGTGCTCCATGATAAATGGACTGCACTTATATAGCGCCTTTTTTGCTGCTCCAAAGCTGCTCCAAAGCGCTTTACAACAGCCTCTCATTCTCCCATTCACACAAACATTCACACACCAATGGCGGCAAGCTGCCATGCAAGGCGCTGGCCCGCTCACTGGGAGCAATTTGGGGTTCATTGTCTTGCCCAAGGACACTTCGACATGTGGCCAGCCGTGGCTCGAACCGCTGATCTGCCAACCTTGTGATCATTAGACGCGACTCTACCTCCTGAGACACAGCCTCTACCTCCTGAGACACAGCCTCTACCTCCTGAGACACATACTGACTCTATACTCTAACCACCAGGCCTGGGGGCAGCGGGCAGCGTTATACAGCCTGATGGCTGATGGGATGAAGGAGTCTGAAACGCTCCTACGAGCCCCTTGACAGGATTATTGTCAAATACACACTTTCTTTTTGAATGAAAAATGTATCGTGAGTTTAGAATGATAAGGTTCTATCTCCGTTTAGGGCAGTTCAGAGATATTGAGCGTTAACGTTTTTACATTCCATTATGTTTTGTGAGATGGAACCTTTGTATTTTATTAATTACTAACTCAAAAATGTCAACATTTTAAAAATAACAGCACACAGGCATTAATAAACACCTAATGGATCAGATTATGTAAAAAAACTCAATTTTGACCAAAAATGGAGATAGAACCTTATAATTCTAACGTCACGATATATTTTTCATTTACGGTATTCCACAAGGGTGGTGTTGTGATATACTTGAATTCGCACCGTCAAAGCAGAAAGCAAGCAACCGATTGTTGACATCACTAAGCGATGACTGTACCAGAATAGATTCTTCAAAGTAGACACCTTGTGCTTTTTGTGTGGTTTACTCCCACGTATTCTGGAGAAGAGAAGGCTGGGCGGTGTTCAGTTTTCTTTTCCACTGATATACACACACACACACACACACACACACACCAAGCTGATTGAGAGAATGCCAAGTGTGTGCAAAGCTGTCATCAAATCTGTCACAGTTCTACCTGCTGCCTCCAAGTCTTTCTGGATCTCTTTCTAGTGGTCTTTGGCTCTTTGGCTACTCTTCTAAGTATCCTTCTGACTCCCTGATCAGAAATCTTGCGAGGAGCTCCTGTGCGTGGCCGGTTGATGGTGGAGTGATGTTGCTTCCACTTAGGGATAACGCCCCAACGGTTACTGGAAGATTCAGAAGTTGTGAAATACGTCTGTAGCCAATTCCATTTTCATGTTTTGCAACAATCTGGTTGCGAAGGTCTTGAGACAGCTCTTTGCTTTTACCCATCATTAGATGTTTGTTGTGTTGCACCTTGGTAACAAAAAATAAAAATAAACTTTTATAGCCCATCAATATATTCTAACCCAGCTGACATTAATTAGCACAGATTGGAGGTAGAGTTGCCTCCTAATTAGTCATGGTTTTCAGCTGGTTCCTTGCCTTTCCTTGCTGGGGTGTACTGCTTTTTCTTAGGGGGTGTTCTCACTAGAACATTTTGCTTCACTTGAAACGGAGTTTAGGATAAAGTTCGCTTTGCTCTGCGTCGTTTGGAGCTGTGAGAACGCGCATTCGAAGTCGCTCCCGGAGCAAAGAACCCTCGGATGCTCCGCTTGAAAAGGGTGGTTTCGCTTCGGTTAGAAACGACGCATCCATCACTTTGCTTCGCTTCGCTTTTGGTGAGAACGCTGCTCGAGGCAGTCCATAGGAAAACAACAGCGCAGGCGTGTTGATCTGGATAAGAGCGGGACGAACGGGCAATTTTCTCTTTTTCTGACCAATACACTACCACGTCTGTTGCTTCGATTGCGTATGTTACTTTGTTTACATGAAGGGCTGTGAGAACGCAAATCAGAGAAAGAATTTATGCAACAATGTTGCGAACTCACCCTTTGAACTTTTTCTTCATCCAATGTTATACTGTCCTCTGGCCCACACTCTGAGACTCTGACTCCCTCTTAGCTTTGGAAAGTCCCTGCTAGGGGACCTACACTTAGACACATATATGCTATTGTATATTTGAGCTATTACTGTAGCAGAACAGCAGGGGGGGGGGGGGGGGGCGCCACTGTTTCCACCCTTTTCAGGGATTCCCAATCCTTTTCATCCTAGAGGCCCCGATTTCACACCTGATGAATTGTTTTATTTCCTCTATGATGTGAATACAGTAGCTTCCAGTGTAATGTATTTCTTTCAAATACAAATAAAAAGTGACAGTCACCTTGACCTTCCAGGACCTTCCGGGACCTGTCCAGGCAGAAGGACCTGGCCTACGGGACGGTGAGAGGCTCGTCTGTGTACGAGTACTTCCGGGCCAAAGGCACCAACCCGCTGCAGCAGGACAGCACCTTCGCCCAGCTCTGGAGGACCATCAACAGCAACCACGGCAACCAGAACTCCGTGTCCAGCCCCTCTGAGGGCGTCCGCAAGGTGAGCCATGAGGACAACAACAACAACAACAACAACAACAACAATGTCATATCTGTAAGGCACGTTTCCGATGCTCAATGCACTGACAAAGCACTTACTTTTTATTTTTGTATTTTTTGGGGGGGGGCGGGGGACAGTCAGGACAGTGCATATTAACACTACAACAGCCATGCCTATTTTACCTACTAGTAGAGCCGCCTTGGGGGTCAAATAGACCCCCTTTTTAGAATGTAAATCTGCTATTTACACACAGAGATCACTAGAGGTCGCTTCTTTTTTAGCCTGAACAGTCACTTATACAGAGTATGGTGACAGTAAATATGCCGGATATTTATTTTTGGGTTATAGTTACAGTACTGGTTTATTTTTTGCCATTTCTTAAGGTTTGCTTCAAAGGTTGGATGCGTGGGTATACTAATTGCATACTAATATATATATATATATATATATATATATATATATATAACACCATATGAAGCTTTATGTTCACCGCAAATGGCTCAACTGACCCGAGAATGAGAACAACGTTTCCTCTCGCAGTGAAAGAAGCTTTTTGATTTCATACACATGGTAACCGCCTTTAAATGAATTATGAATTAATAATTAACTCTACTTTAAATGTCTGTTCATCCTGAATTATAATGCCCTCTAGCAGTATATGGCATGCAGGACACATGATTGGAGAGAGGAGGTATGGGTATAAATTAAATTGTTAAATTAAATTCTACTTTATTCGCCATGTGCAGTGCACTAGGAACATGACTTGGTATTCTACCATGCTAAACAAGCTACAGTACATACAACAGCAAGACAACAATACAACAAAACTCAGACAAAATATACAGTACCAATATGAGTGAATATTATGAATAAATATACTGTACAACTAAGTGCAAGAACATGTAAAGTGCAAGGTGCAATGATCAGGAGTTATTGAGGAGGGCTGTGGCTTTGGGGAAGAAACTGTTCAAGTGGCGTGATGTTTTTGACCTGGTGGCCCTGTACCGCTGTTCAGAAGGGAGTAATGTAAACAAGCTGTGAGCTGGATGTGATGTGAGGGGTCAGCCACAATCTTGCGTGCTCTCTTCAGTGATCTGGAGCTATGGAGGTCTGTGATGGGAGGCAAGGGGCAGCCGATGATCCGCTCAGCTGTCCGTACGACTCTTTGTAGCTTGGCCTTGGATCGGGCAGACGCAGGGTCGTACCAGACAGTGATGGAGGATGTTAGGATGCTCTCTATGACGGCCCTGTAGAACTAGACCCGGATGTGACGACTGATGTGGAGTTTCTTCAGCTGATGGAGGAAGAACACGCGCTGCTGGCCTTTTTTAACTAAATGGGTGATGTTGTGATGTTGTGATGTTGTTATCCCACTTTAGTGTGTTGGAGATGGAAGTGCCCAGAAACTTGAATTCATCCATTATTGTAATAATTAATAATAATTAAATAATTTATGTGACAGGGGAGTTATTGATGACCAGTGGAGAGTGAGTTGGGGCCTTTTTCTGGAAGTCCATAATCACCTCCACTGTCTTGGTGTTGTTGAGTTCCAGGTTATTGGCTGCAGACGAGGACGCCAGGCGGCCGACCTGCCTCCGGTAGGCAGTCTCGTCGTTGTCAGTGATGAGGCCAACCATGGTGGTTTCATCTGCATATTTGATGGTCTTGACAGATGTGTCACCAGAGGTACAGTCGTTGGTGTACAGGGAGTAGAGCAGGGGGAAGAGCACACAGCCCTGAGGAGCACCGGTGTTAACTGTGGGGGGCTGAGACAGGTGAGGGTCATTCCTGACATACTGCTGTCTGTTGGTGAGGAAGTCAGTAATCCACTGACAGATGGAGGGGTGGATATTCAGCTGGGCCAGTTTATTGTGGAGGAGGTCAAGAATGATGGTGTTGAAGGCTGAACTATAATCCACAAACAGGACTCTGGCATAGGTGTTTCGGTTGTCCAGGTGTTGTAGAATATAGTGGAGCGCCAGGTTGACTCCGTCGTCTGCTGAGCGGTTGGATCTGTATGCAAATTGCAGGGGGTCCATGAGATGGTCTGTGGAGGCGTTGAGGTGGGGCAGAACCAAGCGCTCAAATGTTTTCATGACTACAGAGGTGAGGGCGACCGGTCTGTAGTCATTCAAACAGGTGATCTTGGACTTTTTAGGCACCGAGATGATGACAGCTGAGTTGACGCATGTGGGGACTCTGCATGAGTTAACAGACTGGTTGAACATGTCTGTAAACACTGGAGCAAGCAGGTGACACCTTGTCCGGACCACAAGCTTTCCTGGTGTTCTGGTTTTTGAAGAGGGTCCGAACCTCATGCTCAGTGATGGAGAGTTGAGCAGGTGAGGTGGCAGTAGGTGGAGGGGCAGAGTAGGTGGAGGGGGGGACCTGTGTGGAGCTTCAAACCTTGTGCAGAACACATTAAATTGGTCTGGGAGATTCGGGTCGGCAGAGGCTGGGGGGGGGCTTTTTCTTGTAGCCCGTGGCAGATTGTAGTCCCTTCCATACAGCTCTGGTGTTATTATCGCCGACTTGTTGTTTGATTCTGTCCTTATACGTCTTTTTAGCATTACGGATGGCGTTGCTAAGAGAGTATTTGGCTTTGGTGTCTCTGTCTCCGCTCCTGTCGGCTGCCTCCTTCTCCTTTCTTAGTAGTCTCACTTCCTTGCTGAACCATGGTTTATTGTTGCCATAAATGACGATGGTTTGTCTGGGGATGCAGATCTCCTCCTCACAGAAGTGGATGTAGGATGTGCAGGAGTCTGTATGGTCATCCATGTTATTGCATGCCAGTTTAATAGATTCCCAGTCTGTAATGTCCAGGCAGTCTTGTAATGACTCAATGGCCTCAGGTGTCCATCTCTGGACTGATTTCTTCGTAGGTTTTTGCCTTTTGAGTAGAGTCCGATATGTGGGGATGAGTTTAATCACAGCATGATCTCCGTTGCCGAGCGGCGCACGCGCGGTACGACTCTTTGATGGTAGAGTAGCAATGGTCAAGAGTTCATTCTCCCCTGGTGGTGCAGCGCACCAACTGGTGGTATTTCGGGAGCTCAGATCTCAGATCAGCGTGGTTGAAATCACCCAGGATGAATATGATCGAGTTGGTGAACTTCTCTCTCCACCTCTGTAATCTGATCTGCTAAAAGTTGTTGTGCGGTGTCAGCGGGCGCCTGCGGTGGAATGTAAACACCTGCAAGAATAATGGAAGAGAATTCTCTAGGTGAGTAGAAGGGTTTGCAGTTCATCACCAGTAATTCCAGGTTGGGAGAGCATGATTCAACAATTAAGCAATATCACACGAGAGGGAGTGTGTTATACTGAATATCAGCACGGCTGTGATTCGGTCATAGGTACGAGGCCGCAGGCCGAGTACCGAAGACAATCACAGCCGTGCTGATATTAAGTATAACACACGACCTCGAGTGTGATATTGCTTTTATACAACAGTTCTACAGGGCAATTTATTAGTTAGCAGTAATAAGTGACAACAGATTATGATTTGTTTGTTTATTTAATCATTTATTTTGGTTCCGTCAAGAAAAAATAGTTCCGCAACGGGACTGTTCAACTGGGGTCGGTTGCACCACTTCTTACTAAGTACAAACTAACCCTAGTTATAGCGTAAGTATTTACTAAATCAAGATTTAGTCACTACTAAACTTGAATGGGTTGCACCAAGCACACTAGTTATGACGTAGAGCTTAGTAACTACTAAATATTTATACATACCCCTAGGGTGGTGTAAGTTATAACTAACTCGTAGCTAACCGTAGTTGGAATGGAATGGAATGGAATGGAATGGAATGGAATGGACTTTATTTGTCATTGCTACAGTACAGGTACCAAACAACGACATTTAGGAGGGGTGGCTCCCCTGGTGTTAGGAAAGGAAAAAGAAAACACATTTTAGAAAAAGCATAGATGCATAAAATCACAAGAAGGTAAGGAGCTGGTTTACATCAATAAAGGCTATGTACACAATCCACTGTACTATACTGCACAGATAGTCAACTAGGGTTGTCATATTGCACAAAGAGTATTTTTTCACATTATTTTAAAGTGTCACAGTTTGCAGGCTTGAAAATGTACATGTTTGTGCCTCAGCACTAGCTGCCATACAATCCGTCCGGACTGCCCTGGGCCCAGAACTTAGGCCTTTTCTGTGTTCAGGGCCTTGACGGCCCTGTGGTAGAAGCAGTCCTTCAGTCTGTTTGTCTTAGCGGAGATAAAGTAGCCTGCTGAAGCAGGGGAAACCAGCCTATCTTAGCAACGTAATGTTGCTAGCGAAGTTTCCCACAGAAGTGGGGAAAAAAACGTCAGATCAGATATATAAACGGGTTATTTTGATAAACTGGACACATTTTGGGAATATATATGGCTACTTTCTCGCCTGAAAACATATTAAAACTTCATAAAATGACATATTAACACTTGTAGAGCCAAATTAAAGCTTTTAGCCAATGGCGGCCAAAATTGAGGATTTAAAAACGGAGGGTTTTGCTTTGCTCGCTGATTGGCTAATGTAGTCTAATTAACGGTCATTTAGTAGAACACCTGTGCGGCGGAGTGCTACATATAGTTAAAAGTCCCAGTGCTGTTATACTATATATCGTAACTCATGGAATGCCTCTTGTCCAATCAAATTACTTGGTCGGAACTAACTGTTGTATAATGACTGTTATATCATCATCAGTTGTTACTCACATAGAAGCAGACTCCATCACCCTTCGATTTCTCGGTGGCTGCTGTGTCTGCTCTAAAAAGCTGGTAGTCGGGCAGGTCGACGGCGGTGTCTGGGATATTGAGATGAAGCCAAGTTTCCGTAAAGCAGAAGGCAGCAGTATAGGAGTAATCCTTGTCAGTCCTCAGACGGAGTTGTAACTCGTCCATCTTGTTGCTGAGAGACCTCACATTAGCCAGCACTAGTCCAGGTAAAGGTGCGCGCAAACCTTTCCTCTGGATAGGCAACCAGCTCGTTTCAACCTCGCTCTCCGGCGGGGGAGTAGCCTCCATGGGCGAGCCCTTGTATGCCTCAGGTGTAAGCTACGTTCCAGAATTACAGTGTCAAAGTTTCTCGTGATATCTCTGTGAAAACCCTGAAATATAGGACTAGCACATATCTGTCATAGGCGCCGCCCCTTCTGATCCCTCAGTAAACTTACTGGACTATTATCTCCTCCTTAACCTTACTGGACTATCATTTCCTCCTTACTGGACTATCATCTCCTCCTTCTCCTTACTGGACTATCATCTCCTCCTTACTGGACTATCATCTCCTCCTTCTCCTTACTGGACTGTCATCTCCTCCTTACTGGACTATCATCTCCTCCTTAACCTTACTGGACTATTATCTATCTATCTATCTCTATGATCTCCTCCCCAGTCGAAGAGAGAGTCATACGCGTTCCTGTGGGACCTGGCGGTGGTGCAGTACTCGGCCCTGACCGACGCAGACTGCAGCCTGACGGTGACGGGCCACGGCTTCAGCTCTAAGGGCTACGGCCTGGCCCTGCAGCACGGCAGCCCCTACACAGACCTCTTCTCTCAGAAGTGAGTGTACAGTGTGTGTGTGTGTGTGTGTGTGTGTGTGTGTGTGTGTGCGCGGGGTGGGGGTGCATGCGTGCGTAGGTGTGTATGCCTTTTGTGAGCCTCGCGGCAGCACTTGTTGATCTCCATTAAATCTATTTCTTTGAAAGACATTTTCCTGCCCCTAGTATAAAGCGGTGTGATTCATCTCCCGTTATATGTTTTATTGAACATCCAGTAACGTGTTTAACATGACTTTCATACAGGATGTACTGTACAGTCGTATATGGTGGCTGCTGGACTGACTATTACAACATGTAATAGTCTTCACCTTTGACCTTTACAACATGTAATAGTCTTTACCTTTGACCTTTACAACATGTACTAGTCTTCACCTTTGACCTTTACAACATGTAAGACAATGTTGCGCCTATGGAAGCACCAACCTCTTTGAATGTCCTCATTTTGTAGTCAACATACATATGAAACATAACCTTTGAAATTAACCAGGAATTACAATGACACTTTTCACATTTTCAATAGTTTGTCATCAATTCTATTGAATCTATCCTTTATGTTTGAATGAGAATTCACTCTAATAAGCTAACAATGACTTTAGTGAGGCAACGTACAGCACTGAAAATACCTGCCCTTCTCTCTCACTCTCCCTCTCTCTCTTTCCCTCTCTCTCTCTCCCTGTCTCTCTCTCTCTCCCTCTATCTCTATCTATGTCTCTCTCTCTCTCTCTCTCCCTGTCTCTCTCTCTCTCTCCCTCTCTCTCTCTTTCCCTCTCTCTCTCCCTGTCTCTCTCTCTCTCCCTCACCCTCTTTCTCTCTCTCTCTCTCTCTCTCTCTCTCTCTCTCTCTCTCTCTCTCTCTCTCTCTCTCTCTCTCTCTCTCTCTCTCTCTCTCTCTCTCTCTGCATCAGGATCCTGGAGTTGCAGGAGAAGGGTGACCTGGATGTGGTGAAGCAGAAGTGGTGGCCCAGGAACGGCCGCTGTGCCCCGGCCCACCGCCAGGCGGAGGAGGAGGCGGGGCCCGGCGCGGGGCGGGGCTCCCTGGGGCTCCACAGCCTGGCGGGGGTCTTCTGCATCCTGTCTGCCGGCCTGCTGCTGGCCTGCCTGGTGGCCGGCCTGGAGACCTGGTGGAGCAGCCGCCACCGCCGCAGGCAAGGACAGCCCAGAGAGGTGACCGCCCAGAACGCTCTAACCCTAACCCTAACCCTAACCCTAACTCAGGCAGGGACAGCCCAGAGAGATGACCGCCCAGAACGCCCTAACTCTAACCCTAACCCTAACGCAGCCCAGACCCCGCAGACCCCTCCTCTGTAAGGCCCCGCAGACCCCCCCCTCTGCCCAGACCCCCCCTCTGCCCCGCAGACCCCCCCTCTGCCCCGCAGACCTGAGACCCAGGCCGCCCCATCGCCCGTCCATCTGGGCCTGCCCAGGGGTGCCGCTGCCACTCTCTACTTTATGGATCCTGATTTAGTAGAGCTGGAATTCACCCAGTTATATAGGTGGAGTTCACCCAGTTATATAGCTGGAGTTCACCCAGTTATATAGCTGGAATTCACCCAGTTATAGGTGGAGTTCACCCAGTTATATAGGTGGAATTCACCCAGTTATATAGGTGGAGTTCACCCAGTTATATAGGTGGAGTTCACCCAGTTATATAGGTGGAGTTCACCCAGTTATATAGGTGGAGTTCACCCAGTTATATAGGTGGAGTTCACCCAGTTATATAGGTGGAGTTCACCCAGTTATATAGGTGGAGTTCACCCAGTTATATAGGTGGAGTTCACCCAGTTATATAGGTGGAATTCACCCAGTTATATAGGTGGAGTTCACCCAGTTATATAGGTGGAGTTCACCCAGTTATATAAGTGGAGTTCACCCAGTTATATAGGTGGAATTCACCCAGTTATATAGGTGGAGTTCACCCAGTTATATAGGTGGAGTTCACCCAGTTATATAGGTGGAGTTCACCCAGTTATATAGGTGGAGTTCACCCAGTTATATAGGTGGAGTTCACCCAGTTATATAGCTGGAATTCACCCAGTTATATAGGTGGAGTTCACCCAGTTATATAGGTGGAGTTCACCCAGTTATATAGCTGGAATTCACCCAGTTATATAGCTGGAGTTCACCCAGTTATATAGGTGGAGTTCACCCAGTTATATAGGTGGAGTTCACCCAGTTATATAGGTGCAGTTCACCCAGTTATATAGCTGGAGTTCACCCAGTTATATAGGTGCAGTTCACCCAGTTATATAGGTGGAGTTCACCCAGTTATATAGGTGGAGTTTACCCAGTTATATAGGTGGAGTTCACCCAGTTATATAGGTGGAGTTCACCCAGTTATATAGGTGGAGTTCACCCAGTTATATAGGTGGAGTTCACCCAGTTATATAGGTGGAGTTCACCCAGTTATATAGGTGGAGTTCACCCAGTTATATAGGTGGAGTTCACCCAGTTATATAGCTGGAGTTCACCCAGTTATATAGCTGGAGTTCACCCAGTTATATAGGTGGAGTTCACCCAGTTATATAGCTGGAATTCACCCAGTTATATAGCTGGAATTCACCCAGTTATATAGCTGGAGTTCACCCAGTTATATAGCTGGAGTTCACCCAGTTATATAGGTGGAGTTCACCCAGTTATATAGGTGGAGTTCACCCAGTTATATAGGTGGAGTTCACCCAGTTATATAGGTGGAGTTCACCCAGTTATATAGGTGGAGTTCACCCAGTTATATAGGTGGAGTTCACCCAGTTATATAGGTGGAGTTCACCCAGTTATATAGCTGGAGTTCACCCAGTTATATAGCTGGAGTTCACCCAGTTATATAGGTGGAGTTCACCCAGTTATATAGCTGGAATTCACCCAGTTATATAGCTGGAATTCACCCAGTTATATAGCTGGAGTTCACCCAGTTATATAGCTGGAGTTCACCCAGTTATATAGGTGGAGTTCACCCAGTTATATAGGTGGAGTTCACCCAGTTATATAGGTGGAGTTCACCCAGTTATATAGGTGGAGTTCACCCAGTTATATAGGTGGAGTTCACCCAGTTATATAGGTGGAGTTCACCCAGTTATATAGGTGTGACAGCAGCTGACAGACCGTTCAGACTTTTATTCTGAAGAATTTAAATACATTTCAACATTCTTGAAAATACATTTTCAACAAAATCTTCTTCAAGGCTTTGCTCTGATGAAGTCACACCACATATACGTTTTTCTTGGGGCTTCTGGCTGGGTGACGTGGTCTGATGAGGCAGCGTGACCTGGGCGGTCAATCAATGTCGTTAAGGGAAAATCCATGCAAGACTTGATAAATAAACACAAGTTGTTTGGATAGATAGATTAGAGAACCACAAACAGGGTGTTAGAGGGTACCATGAGTTTAGTCTCTCTCTCTCTCTCTCTCCACCACAGTCCTGTAGCTCTCTCTCTCCACCACAGTCCTGTAGCTCTCTCTACAGGCCAGATGCAGCATTCTCCCCACATTGACATGTTTGACATTGTAGCCCATCAATGACAATAAAGATCATTCATTCATTCATCATCGGTCTGCTTGTGAGCGTGTCGATGCAGTTTCGTGCAGTAGAGCACTGCGACGTTGCCATGGATACACAACCCAGAGGTTGCCATGGATACACAACCCGTTCACTGGGAGAAAAGCCTTCGACTGAATGAAGAGACAACCCTGATCATAGTTAATTTGAAATAAAAAAAAACAAAAAAACTTTTCAGATGGTGGTAATGTTTTAGTCCTATTGTCTTTAATTTTGCAGCTCAAAGTTTAGCCATAGCTTTTCAGTGTGTTTGACATGAGGAGTCATGCAGGGTGCAATCTTAACACAAGATCTGTGCCCGTAAAGCCGGGTACACACATAAGGATTTTCAAAATCTTAACAGATGTTTTATCTAGAGTCTCGTTCCCCAAGCCAGAAATCTTGCGTGATCAAACGTGATCTACCATAGTACCCCGACTGACCTGTACGAGGCAGACCATGCAACAGGGCAAATAAAGTGCCGAAGAACGAAAAGAAGAAGTCAGCTCGCATCTTGATTGGCTACATTCCATCCACGTCACAATCGGACTCGCGAGCAGGGTTGCCAGATGGGATTGACATTTTCCACCCTAACCACAGTCTAAAACCGTTAATTCCACCCAAAAAAACTGAGCCCATCTCCCTAGTCGGGAGTTGTCGGGAGTCGGGAGTTGCCCCCCACACATAAGGATTTTTGGTCATAAATATTGAAGACGTTTATTATTTACGATTGTCGGCCCCGACCATTTTCCGAGCAGATTGTCGGGAGAAATGGACTCTTAACACACCTCACACCACAGGATAATCTTGTAGAATAATCTTTAGAGCCATCCGATAATCGGGCGTTTGCTGTCCTTACCCGGCTTAACACTGTAAACCTGTGCAGTATTTTTCGACTCATGCACGCAGATATAACGTTAGTATTACACCTTTAATTATGTTGATTTTACTAGATCAGCATTCAATTACATCACTGAATCCCAAATTTGGGGAAGTACTTACCTTCCCTAACAGTGAAATGTAAAGACAGTTTGAGAGGAAGTAACTACTCCTGCAGTCTAACTATTTACTACATTTTATTCAAATGTCTTTTCTCTCCTCCCTCCACTTCCTGCTCTCTCTGTGCTCCCTTCTCAACCCTTAGTTTCTCTACTTTTCTTATTGTTCTTGCATTGTTTCTCTTCACAAACCCCGGGGTATCCCCTCTCCCCTCTCTCTCTCCTCAGGATAAAGAGGTGCATCTGGAGCAGGTCCACCAGCGTCTGAACAGCCTCCTGGACCACGAGGACACGGCCCACAAGCAGCTGGCAGGCCCATCGACAGAGACCTCTGCCCTGGACCATGTTGGCAGCATGCAGACTAGGGGCCGGTCTCTGGACGTCCTGTCTGTACGGGACTACCCCCGGGGCAACCGGGGGGCGCTCTCTGTGACCGCTTTCCTCCAGGAGGATCATGGGGCAGGAAGGACCCTCTATAGAGCCGTTGGCAGGACTCACCCACTGCCTGTCAGCAGTGCCACCATGCCGTCTCTCCGCTGCAAACACAGAGCTCCCAATGGGGGGCTGTTGGCTCAGAGGAGCCCCATCAGGATGCCCAGACCAGTGTCCTACCAGCCCCCAGGAGGACCCGTCCCAGAAGACACTGCACCTTGTCATGTGACATCCATCTGAAAACTCAAGGACCCGATCATAGACAGGCGGAGTTTGTGTATATATTTGTAAATATGGACTGAAAGTAATGAGTTTGAAAAAAATGGTATTTTGAACATTGAGTTGAATTAAAAATAACTGAGAATGGCTTCGTAAATTCTGTTCTTTATGAATAAAGGTGATAATTCACGATGGTTCTTTTTTTAAATGCCAAATGTTTTTTGTTTTGTATTATTATGAATGAGATACAGACCATAACATGAATAACAACGTACACTAAGATACACAATAATAATAATAACATTTACACTAAGATACTTCTACTTAGAAATGTCATTTCATGCCTTTATTTCAGCTCGAGGACCACTGAGGTATAGTACATACACACACACACACACACACACGGACAGAGAAAGAGGGGAGAGGAAGAGAGTGACAAAAAGAGAGAAGAAAAAGAGAAGAGAGAGAGAAAGATGTCTCAATCCCTCTGTACGTACTGGTTAGTATTTCCTGATGAGGGTCGGGTCAGACAGACGCTGTCTGTGGTGCAGAGAGAGAGAGATGAGACGGGAGAGAGAGAGAGATGAGACAAGAGAGGAGACCAGGAGCGTCAACAGAACCAGCCTCTCAGGTGAGCCTCTTACAGCTGCCTTCAGATCATCACATCTCATCACACGTCATGTGTCTCATGTAAACCCCATTACACCTCCACCCAGGCGGGGGGCCAGCAGCACTACCAGGGCCAGCAGCAGTCCATGGGCATGATGGCACAGGGTAGCCAAGGCAACAGCATGATGGCCCAGGGTAGCCAAGGCAACAGCATGATGGCCCAGCGGCCCATGGGAACGTACCGGCCCTCACAGCAAGGTAGGTGACGATGGATTTCCCCCTCTAGGCTGCCGTATGATTGGCTGTGTGATTGTGCTGTTGGGGGCATGCTGCGTCTGCAGGGGTGCATGATGGGGATCGCTGTGTGCGTGTGTGTGCGTGTGCGTGTGCGTGTGTGCGTGTGCGTGTGGTGGAGGAGTACATGTTTGCGTCGGTGGAGGCTGGCGGAGGTAGAAAACGGAGGACGGGGGCTCATCACACGGAATTCAGGGTGGGGCAGAGTGTACAGGATAGATAAATACATGCTACACACTCGAGGTCGTGCTGTTATACTGAATATCAGCACGGCTGTGATCGTCTTCCTACTCGGCCTGCGGCCTCGTACCTACGACCCAATCACAGCCGTGCTGATATTCAGTATAACACACTCCCTCTCGTGTGATATTGCTTAAGTAACTCCAGAGGTTAGTTGGCTAACGTCCTGTAGTGCTCAAGAAGAACTGTTGGGCCCAGGGCATTTCCCTTGACAAGTCAACTTTATAATTGCCGATAGTGCGAATCAGTTTTCCGGTAGTGTTCCGGTAGTGTTTCGGTAGTATTTCGGTAGTGTTTGCCTGCTGAAGGGAAAGCCACTGGTGTGCATGAAAAGTTCTATTATATGCAGATAAATGACTTGCTACATCAATGTTGGGAAAGGAAAACTACTGACTGAGCAATCTCACGCTGCAAAGTCGTGTCGATGAGAAACAATCTTTGGAGGACGAACTAAAATTATTAGTTTTTTATTTTTTATTTTTTTAACCTTTATTTATACAGGTAAGAAACACATTGAGCCCCAAGGGCTCATTTTCAAGTGTGACCTGTTCACAGGCATACAACATCCACCACAAAGAAATACAATACAAAACCTGGCCTACATAGTCTAAAAACTAAACTAAAAACTACATAGTCTAAAACTAAAACTAGTCTAAAATAGTCTAAGATAAACTAAACTTTCCGTCAATATAGACTAAAACTAAACTAAAACTACATAGTCTAAAACTAGTCTAAAACAATCTAAGATAATCTAAAACTAAACTAAAACTACAAAAACCTAAAACTAGACAGCTAAAGATCTAGGGACAGGGAGGGGTCAGTAATGGGCAAAAGGGAGGGTCAACTAAATAGCAAGAACAAACATGGACTCGCACTGTATGCCTCTCAGCAAGAGCTTGAAACTGGAAAGAGGGATCAGCTGAGACAGTTTCAGACTCTGCTGTAACGAATTCCAAGAGGAAGGGGCTGCAAATGAGAACGCCCTTTTGCCTTTCATGGTCCGGACCAAGGGGATGGAGTATGTGATGATGTCCTGTGTGCGAAGGCCGTAGACGGATTGGTTGCGTGACAGGTGGTTAGAAAGGTAGGAGGGGAGCAGACCAAGGATGGATTTGTAAATGAAAGTATACCAGTGAAGGGTTCGGCGGATAGAGAGAGATGACCAGTTAACCAGAGAGTATAGCACACAGTGATGCATAAGGGGTTTACAGCCTGTTATGAATCTTAACGCGCCATGGTAAACTGCATCCAGATGTTGAAGAGAGGTAGCAGAGGCATTCATGTACAAGACATCACCGTAGTCCAAGAGAGGCAGAAAGGTGGCAGCAACCAAACGATTTCTTGCAGCAGCTGAGAAACAATACTTGTTTCTAAAGAAAAAGCTTAGCTTACATTTTTGTTTCTTTAGAAGGTTGTCTATATGCAATTGAAAAGAGAGGCTGTCTTCCAGTTGAATGCCAAGGTATTTGTAGTTTGGTACAAGCTCAATAGGTGAACCCTGACATGATACAATGTCAGGAAGAGCACTTGGCACCCGCTTGTTATTGGAAAAATGCATGACTTTGGTCTTCCCTGTATTCAACACCAGTCTGAGCTGAAACAGCTGGGACTGAAGGGCATCAAAATCGGTCTGCAAAGCCTCGAAGGCACGGTTGATAGAGGATGCAAAGCAATACAAGATTGTGTCATCCGCATACAAATGAACAGCAGCATTAGAGATTAATCCTATTTCATTGATATAAATGGTGAAGAGAGTTGGCCCCAAGACTGAACCCTGTGGCACCCCATTGGAAACAGTGAGCAAGTTGGATGAGAGATCACCAAACTGCACAGACTGTTTCCGTTGTGACAGGTAGTTGGAGAACCAGCCAACAGCATGAGGGGACAGCCCAATATCAGAGAAGCGCTGGCATAAGATGGCATGATCGACGGTGTCAAAGGCTTTAGACAAGTCAATAAAAAGTGCAGCACAGTGATTCTTCTTATCCAAAGCCTCAGTAATCATTAACCACTTTGACAGCAGCAGACACTGTGCTGTGCTGCTTCCTAAAGCCAGACTGAAGGGGCGATAGGATGTTGTGTGAATCTAGGAAGTCCTTGATCTGATCGTTAATTAGTCGCTCAAGGACCTTGGCTAGGACAGAAAGCTTTGAAATTGGTCTGTAGTTGTTCAAACATTTTGGGTCACCCCCCTTCAGAAGTGGGAGCACAAAAGCGGTTTTCCAGACCTCTGGCATCACATTGTTAGAAATAGATAAATTGAAAATGTGTGATACAGGTTCTGCAATGAAATCTGCAGCAAGGCACAGAAAGAGAGGAGGAAGATTGTCAGGACCTGCCGATTTCCTAGGGTCTAGCTCTCTTAAGGCTTTCCAGACATCACTAACAGAGAAGGGGGAGAACGAGAAAGAGTGGTGCCCAGGGAGACTACCAGAGGTTTTCGCCAAAGGAGGAGGAGGGGGACCGGGAGGTGGGGAGTTGGCTCCTGACAAGGAATCAAACAGTAAACCGGAGGCTGTAAAGTGTTTGTTGAAACAGTTAAGCATCTCCGATTTATCGAACACTGGTACTGAGTTGTCGATAATTTGGGAAGGTAGCTCAGCAGGACCGGAGTTGGCAGAGAGGGACTTAACTGTGTTCCAAAACTTTCTGGGGTCATTCAGATTATCTGTGGAACGTGAAAGATAGAAATCACTTTTTGCTGTTTTGACAGAAGCAGTGAAGTTATTTCTCACCTGCCGAAAAGAAAGCCAATCAGCTTCAGAGTCGGACTGCCTGGCAGCGGCCCAGAGCCGGTTTCTTTTGTGAAGGAGGGATGACAGCTCGCTAGAGAACCAGGGGGTGTTTCGACCTTTAACCCTGAAGCGCCGAAAAGGAGCATGCTTGTTAATAAGACAGCTAAAACTATCGTGAAAATATTCCCAGGCGAGGTCAACATCACCAATCAGGAAAATACGGTCCCAACGAACCTGCTGCAGGTCATGGAGGAAAGCTTGCTCTATGAAGTTCTTTTGATCTCTCTTCTGAATGACACGGGGGCTTAGAACGAGGGATTTTGCTGAATTATATCACAAAATAGATATTTAACAATAGCCACAACCTTAGACTTACCAACATCAACAGTTTGTCACATCATAAAAAACTAAGAAAGCACTGGTGAGCTTTTCCAGGATCCAGAGATCCGGGGGTAGTCATAAAACATTGGGGGCTAGAGCCCTGTACGCCCACGCTAAACTAGAGCCCTGTACGCCCACGCTAAACTAGAGCCCTGTACGCCCACGCTAAACTAGAGCCCTGTACGCCCACGCTAAACTAGAGCCCTGTACGCCCACGCTAAACTAGAGCCCTGTACGCCCACGCTAAACTAGAGCCCTGTACGCCCACGCTAAACTAGAGCCCTGTACGCCCACGCTAAACTAGAGCCCTGTACGCCCACGCTAAACTAGAGCCCTGTACGCCCACGCTAAACTAGAGCCCTGTACGCCCACGCTAAACTAGAGCCCTGTACGCCCACGCTAAACTAGAGCCCTGTACGCCCACGCTAAACTAGAGCCCTGTACGCCCACGCTAAACTAGAGCCCTGTACGCCCACGCTAAACTAGAGCCCTGTACGCCCACGCTAAACTAGAGCCCTGTACGCCCACGCTAAACTAGAGCCCTGTACGCCCACGCTAAACTAGAGCCCTGTACGCCCACGCTAAACTAGAGCCCTGTACGCCCACGCTAAACTAGAGCCCTGTACGCCCACGCTAAACTAGAGCCCTGTACGCCCACGCTAAACTAGAGCCCTGTACGCCCACGCTAAACTAGAGCCCTGTACGCCCACGCTAAACTAGAGCCCTGTACGCCCACGCTAAACTAGAGCCCTGTACGCCCACGCTAAACTAGAGCCCTGTACGCCCACGCTAAACTAGAGCCCTGTACGCCCACGCTAAACTAGAGCCCTGTACGCCCACGCTAAACTAGAGCCCTCTACGCCCACGCTAAACTAGAGCCCTGTACGCCCACGCTAAACTAGAGCCCTGTACGCCCACGCTAAACTAGAGCACTGTACGCCCCGCACTGTACGCCCACGCTAAACTATCACACTGTTGTACAGTGAGACAATGACCAAAACATGTTGCCATAGCAACTGGAGAGTATTTCCAGGGGCAAAAAGTAGAAAGTTATTGACTGGCCAAGTCAATCTTCAGATTTAAATCCAATTGAACATGAATTTAATGTCCTGCTGATAAGAAAGACCTCAAAACAAACAACAACTGAAGGTGGTTGCAGTACAGGCCTGGCAGAGCATCACCATGGTTACAGTACAGGCCTGGCAGAGCATCACCATGGTTACAGTACAGGCCTGGCAGAGCATCACCATGGTTACAGTACAGGCCTGGCAGAGCATCACCATGGTTACAGTACAGGCCTGGCAGAGCATCACCATGGTTACAGTACAGGCCTGGCAGAGCATCACCATGGTTGCAGTACAGGCCTGGCTGAGCCTCACCAGAGGACACACCCCACGTCTGGTGGGGTCAATGGGTCACAGTCTTCAGGTAGTAGCCTATGTTTAATACATGTTTTTCTTTCCGAAAGGTGAACCCAATCGAACCCAATCGGGAAAAAACCCATTAAAAAACATAAAAAAAACATTAGCTCTATACTCCACTGTTAGGCTATAGCTAAAAGAAGACAAACAGTGTCGCATACTTATGGAGAGCACTGTAGCTACGTAGTAGAAGTACTATGGACAGGTGTATTGCTTTAGCTTCATAATATGTTGAAATGACTGACGGACACCAACAAATGAATTGCTCTACTACCGCCATAGAAGGCTATCTTTGCCTTAACCTTTGTCCTATATGGCACACCTCACACAGCAGGCTGCTCCACTGCTGGTTCGCATAACAGGAATCAGGCGTGTTGTAACAGTCCGATCACCATGGAGACTTTAACAGGCTTACTTCGGTTTGGTCTAGCAATTAGCATATTGTTTCTGTGTACTAAGGCAGAATTGGATGGTAAGTATTTTTTACTTTTAGTTATACTTATACATACTGTGTGATATCCGATAAAACAATGATCACATGCAAGGGGTGTGGCTACTCGACTGCCTTTGCCCTGGATTGTACTCAGAGGTTGAGAGGTAGGAGTTGATGCAAGGGAGAATAAGAGTAGGTTGGTTACTGACTATTAATATAAACTCATGAGGTGATGATGATCTCATTGGGCCATTGTGCTTTTTGTTTTGCGCTGCTAGATCAGACAGTTGGTACTCAACTATTAAATTAATGTATTGTTTAGCAGAAACAGATGATTAATCATAGAATCCATTATGAATTATGTATTGTGTCAGAGAGTGCTTGAGTTAAATGTGAAACTGTCTGTCCAAAAATGTAAGCTGAAGCGGATGTGGACCATGTAACATAATAATATAACAATGACCCAAAACATTCCAGTAAATCCACTAAGGAATGACTCAAAAGAACGAAATGGAGAGTTCTGGAATGGCCAAAGTCAAAGGCCGGATCTTAATTCTATTGGGATGCTGTGGGGTGATTTGAAACGTGCTGTGCTGCAACACACCCCTCAAACATCACACAGACACCCCTCAAACATCACACAGACACCCCTCAAACATCACACAGACACCCCTCAAACACAGCTGAAAGAGTTCTGCATGGAGGAGTGGGGAAAACTGTCTCCCAGTAGATGTCAGAGACTGGTAGACAGTTATAGGAAGAGTCTAATTGAGGTTATTTCAGCCAAAATGTGCAATACCAGCTAGTAGGGCATAGGGTGTCCTAACTTTTTCCTCAGTAGGAATTGGCATCATTGTTTATTGTTTGTTAAATAAATGATAACATTTTTATTTATTTGATCTTTATTTTACCAGATAAAATCAAATGAGAACACTTACAATGATGATCTGGCCAAGAGATTGAGATTAGGTTAAATTGTCATTGTTTTTTATTCAATTACACCACATTTATCTATAGATATTGTTTGAAAGAAGATCAAATATTGATATGTCCATATTTCTTAATTTAAAAAAATATATTTGGTGGGGTGTTAATGTTTTAACATGACTGTAAATGTGGCATTAGCTGAGATAGCCTCTGCTTTCCGGCAGTTTGCTGGCACTTCCAAAGTCCTCAGCGACAATGAGGTCGTGGTCAGCTGAGCCTGGTGGATAGACTAGATTAGATTAGATTGGAAGGGTTGCATGCCGCTGGCTGACATATCATATAACACTACAATAAAACTACTTCATAATATGTTGAAATGGCTGATGGACACCAATCAAATCAAATTAATTCCTCCACTCCCACTCCACTAGTGCAAAGGTAGCCTACATGGCACACCTCAAATAGCAGGAATCAGGGTCGCTGACACTCTTGAATGAATCCGTTCACCATGGAGAGTTTAACATGCCTGCTTTGGTTAAGTCTATCAATTAGCATATTGTTTCTGTATACTAAGGCAGAATTGGATGGTAAGTAGGCTCATAGTCTCCAATTATATCATGTCAATATTGCTTCTTAAGGTTTAGCATAAAAGTAAACATGTTTTGCAAATTGTAGTTATACATTCGGTTTGATATCCGATAAGACAATGATAACATTGAACAATTGGGGAAAGTCAATAGACAGGCTGTGCTCGTATTACATCACATTTACATTTTTGGCATTTAGCAGACGCCTTATTCCAAAACGACTTACAATCAATACATTTGACTAAGTAAGTGAATCATCTATCCACTAGTCGAAGTAGGAAAAAGTAATGCTCAGGGCGGGGGTCATGCTAGAAGAAGGAAGATTATTATTTATTTATTTATTATTGACACAGGAGAAACAGTACAGGATGGTAGTAGATGTCTCAGGAGAAACAGTACAGGATAGTAGTAGATGTCTCAGGAGAAACAGTACAGGATGGTAGTAGATGTCTCAGGAGAAACAGTACAGGGGGGTAGATGTCTCAGGAGGGACAGTACAGGATGGTAGTAGATGTCTCAGGAGAAACAGTACAGGATGGTAGTAGATGTCTCAGGAGAAACAGTACAGGATGGTAGTAGATGTCTCAGGAGAAACAGTACAGGATGGTAGTAGATGTCTCAGGAGAAACAGTACAGCATGGTAGTAGATGTCTCAGGAGAAACACTATAGGGGGGGAAGTAGGTGTCTCAGGAGGGACAGTTAAGGTGGAGCCTGAAGAGATGGGTCTTCTCTTGGGAAGAGATTGGGAGTGATTCTGCAGTTCTGACAGCCATGGGAAGCTCGTTCCACCAGCGGGGAGCCCAGTATAGTGAAGAGACGTGACGTTGGCGTAGAGCTGGTAGGGCCAGTTGGCCAGCAGAGGTGGAGGAGCGGAGTGAACGTGCTGATATTTGGGGGGTGACCATTGCTGGCAGGTAGGAAGGGGCTGCTCCTTTTCAGCCCGGTAGGTGAGCACCAGGGTCTTAAATCTGATGCAAGCTGCTATCAGGAGCCAGTGAAGAGTGCCAAGGAGGGGGGTAACATGACAGAGTTTGGGGAGGTTGAACACCAGATGGGTGGCAGCATTCTGGATGAGCTGCAGAGGTCTGATGGCGGAGGCGGGGAGCCCGGCCAGGGGTGCGTTGCAGTAGTCAAAGTGGGAGAGTTGTGCTGCTTCTCTGGTGAGGAACCGACGTATCCTTCTGACGTTGTAAAGGAAGAATCAAGCTGTCGCTGCGATGTTCTCTGCACAGGATAAGTGGTTGTCCAGGATCACTCCAAGGTCCTTGAGGAGGTTACAGTAGAGTTCTCCACTGGGATGGAGAGGTCTTGGAGAGGGCAGACCTTCCCAGGGAGGAAGAGACTGACATCCATGTAGAGATGTATAGGCTCGCCCCGCGGTGGTGTAGCGGTCTAAGCACTAGCCACTAGTGCATGCTGCCCACCGGGGCCGGGGTTCGTATCCCGGCTCGCCAGACCCGGATATGGCCAGGGCACACACGGGGAACGGCATATTGGGCGGCCGCTCCCGAGGGGGGTATAGGAGTAGTTCCGGACAAGGATCCGTCGCGCAACAGCGCCCCCGTCTGGTGCTGGAATAACGGTGCTGGGCTCGAGGAGCCAGTCAGCTAGTCTGCCTGGCGGCCTCCTCTGGGACTGCCGGCCGCGGGGTCGTGCGGCGGATCCCTCGCAATAGGCAGGGGATAATTGGATGCTAGGTTGGGTTCAATTGGCTACCAAATTGGGTGAAAAAAGGGATAAAATCAAAAAAAAAAAAAAAAAAAAAAAGAGATGTATAGGCTCACAATGGAAGGGTGTGGCTACCCAACTCCCTTTGCCCTGGATGGTACTCTGTCTTTAGAGATTGAGAGATAGGAGTTGATGCGAAGTGAAAATGAGAGTATGTTGTTACTGATTATGAATTCATGATGTGTCTCATTGGGCCATTGCGCTTTTTGTTTTGTGCTGCAATCAGACAGTTGCTACTCAACATGGTTCCAAAGTATTTGTTATTAAATATATTTATTATATAGCATGATTTAAACATGACATTGATGGATGTGAAATAACCCCTTTTGTGAGCTCCTATTCATGTTATATTTTCATGTGAATATTATTAAAACATAATGATACCCAAATGGACATAATAATAATAACTTTTATTTGTATTGCGTTGCAGCTCAAAGTGCTTTAATCATTATATAATCATCACTTAATTATTTAGTCATTTAAAGGATGAGTTTTTAGTCTTGAATTGAACATATTTGCTGAGGTTGCATCCCTAATGTAAACTGGCAGTGCATTCCACAATCTGGGGCATAAAATGAGAATGCAGCCTCACCAAATCTCTTCTTTTGTACATGTGGTACACAGAGAAAGCCAGCATCAGAAGACCTGAGAGCTCTATTGGGCTGATATGCTAGCAGAAGACCTGAGAGCTCTATTGGGCTGATATGCTAGCAGAAGACCTGAAAGCTATATTGGGCTGATATGCTAGCAGAAGACCTGAGAGCTCTATTGGGCTGATATGCTAGCAGAAGACCTGAGAGCTCTATTGGGCTGATATGCTAGCAGAAGACATGAGAGCTCTATTGGGCTGATATGCTAGCAGAAGGTCTCTCAGATATTCTGGTGCTATGCCAGTGAGAGCTTTATAAACAAGCAGAAGGATCTTGAAATCTATTCTGAACTTAACAGGAAGCCAGTGTAGAGTCTCTAAAATAGGAGTTATATGAGCTCGTCTGCTTGTTTTGGTTAAATCTCTCGCTGCTGCATTTTGGACTAATTGCAGCTGACCGATAGCTTTCTTCCAGACCAGAAAGGAGACTGTTACAATAGTCCAAACGTGTAATAACAAAAGCATGCATTAACATTAACACTAATATTCCGTAGATGATAAAAAGCATTTCTAGTGATAGATTTGATGTGAGGCTCAAAGCTTAAGTCAGAATCTATAATCACACCTAGATTCTCAGCTTCATGTTTGCAGTTTGAAAGCAAGGTTCCCATGGTATTCAACAATTTGTCTTTTTGTGGTTTTGGTCCAATGACAAGAATCTCAGTTTTGTCCTGATTTAGTTGTAGAAAAATGTTGGACATCCAAAGTTTTATATATATTGTATTATATTATATTTATAATATACATGTATATTTTATTTGTATAACATATACATGAATATGTCTTCACAGATTATACTGAAGATAAAGAAACAACGAGTGCACAAAAGAAGTGAATACTTCCCGTCTCACAATGACTCAATGACTTTGATAAGCACGTTGAATAAATATAATGGAGTGTTTTGTGGAATTGTATTTACCACATCTAGGAGGTGAGAGACACTATAACCTTATGAAACAACCGTCTGTATGTCTGAACAGGCCCGGTGGTCCAGACCACCCTGGGGGGTCTGAGAGGACAGTACCTGAGTGTGAAGGGCAAGGAGACGGTGGTGCACTCCTACCTGGGCGTGCCGTTTGCCAAGCCACCTGTGGGCCCTCTGAGACTGGCCCCGCCCCGGCCTGCAGAGGGATGGGAGGGGGTGAGGGACGCCACCCAGCAGCCTCTCATGTAAGACCCAGCAAGCTCACATTAACTCACCTTTACATCTCAAAGGTCTCTGGTTGTATAAGGCTTAGATTAAACTATAACGATATGAAATAAAACCAGTGAATGTAGTGATTCAGAGTGTGCACAACTGCACTGGAAAAGCATGACCTGCGGCAAGCAATACTCTGCATTAAGAATCTGTTAGAATTCACAGATTGATACGGTTAATGTAATTAATGAATGCAATGTTACCCAAAACATATGTTTCAGGTGTGTTCAAGACAGACAGCAAACGATAGACATTATGGACTTGATCAAATGGAAAATGGAGATTCCCGAGGTGTCAGAAGATTGCCTTTACCTCAACATTTACACCCCGGCTAAACCCTCTGAGAATGCCAAGCTGCCTGTAAGTCTGATAGCAGATTTGAACATGTTTTTGGCAGTTTTGATCATTCCAGTTGATTACAGATAGACAGATGCTGTGTCATTTTCAGTAATGCTTCTCAGTGTACATTTCTCAAATACAATTGAAGTGACTGACAGCTAATTGATGATGACAGTCAATCTTCATTTGTCAGTCAGACTGTTACCGTAGTGAATGATCCCAGGTATATATACCTAAAGAATGTGTGCATGAAAATTGATGGACAGAATGTATTGCATGTGTTTCCCAGGTCATGGTCTGGATCCATGGAGGAGGATTTACCATAGGCTCTGCATCAACATATGATGGTTCTGCTCTGGCTGCCTATCAGGATGTGGTCGTGGTTCTGATTCAGTATCGCGTGGGCCTGCTGGGGCTCTTCAGGTGAGACTGGATCTGCTGTTGAAGATTGTCAGGAATCTGTATAACAGATGAGACCCAAGTAGTCTGTCCCTGTCTGTAGCCATGAGAGCTGCTATTCATATGACAAATGGTTCTTTAGCATTAATAAGAGTAATTAGATTTAATACAGGTATGAAACCTGAATAGGCTGCGAGCCGCTGACACCACCTTTTTACGGGATGGTCCGGATGTCAGAAACCTGAGAACACCACCCACACAACCACACTTTACGAAAAATACAGGTCACTTTATTAATCAACTTTTACAATTCGTACGCCACACAGCAGATTATTAGTGGGCCGACTGGAGACCCTCCAGGGAGCTATACATTCGCTGCAAATAGTCTGTTAGAGCGTCTGTTAGAGCGTCTGTCTGTCAGAGTGTCTGTCAGAGTGTCTGTTAGAGCGTCTGTCAGAGTGTCTGTTAGAGCGTCTGTCTGTCAGAGTGTCTGTCAGAGTGTCTGCTAGAGTGTCTGTCTGTTAGAGTGTCTGTCAGTGTCTGTCAGAGTGTCTGTTAGAGTGTCTGTCAGTGTCTGTCAGAGTGTCTGTTAGAGTGTCTGTCAGAGTGTCTGTTAGAGCGTCTGTCTGTCAGAGTGTCTGTCAGAGTGTCTGCTAGAGTGTCTGTCTGTTAGAGTGTCTGTCAGTGTCTGTCAGAGTGTCTGTTAGAGTGTCTGTCAGAGTGTCTGTTAGAGCGTCTGTCTGTTAGAGTGTCTGTCAGAGTGTCTGTCAGTGTCTGTCAGAGTGTCTGTTAGAGTGTCTGTTAGAGTGTCTGTCAGAGTGTCTGCTAGAGTGTCTGTTAGAGTGTCTGTTAGAGTGTCTGTTTGAGCGTCTGTCTGTTAGAGTGTCTGTCAGAGTGTCTGTTAGAGCGTCTGTCTGTTAGAGTGTCTGTTAGAGTGTCTGTTAGAGTGTCTGTCAGAGTGTCTGTTAGAGTGTCTGTTAGAGTGTCTGTTAGAGCGTCTGTTAGAGTGTCTGTTAGAGCGTCTGTTAGAGTGTCTGTTAGAGCGTCTGTCTGTTAGAGTGTCTGTTAGAGTGTCTGTTAGAGCATCTGTCTGTCAGAGTGTCTGACTGTCAGAGTGTCTGTTAGAGTGTCTGTTAGAGTGTCTGTCTGTCAGAGTGTCTTTTAGAGCGTCTGTCTGTCAGAGTGTCTGTTAGAGTGTCTGTCAGAGTGTCTGTTTGAGCGTCTGTCTGTTAGAGTGTCTGTCAGAGTGTCTGTTAGAACGTCTGTCTGTTAGAGTGTCTGTTAGAGTGTCTGTTAGAGCGTCTGTCTGTCAGAGTGTCTGTCTGTCAGAGTGTCTGTTAGAGTGTCTGTTTGAGCGTCTGTTAGAGCGTATGTCTGTTAGAGTGTCTGTTAGAGTGTCTGTTTGAGCGTCTGTTAGAGCGTCTGTCTGTTAGTGTGTCTGTTAGAGCGTCTGTCTGTCAGAGTGTCTGTCTGTCAGAGTGTCTGTTATGAATGAATGACTGGACTTTATTGTCATTGCTACAGTACAGGTACCAAACAACGAAATTTAGGAGCGTATGTCTGTTAGAGTGTCTGTTAGAGTGTCTGTTTGAGCGTCTGTTAGAGCGTCTGTCTGTTAGAGTGTCTGTCAGAGTGTCTGTTAGAGTGTCTGTCTGTCAGAGTGTCTGTTAGAGCGTCTGTTAGAGCGTCTGTCAGAGTGTCTGTTAGAGTGTCTGTCTGTTAGAGTGTCTGTCTGTCAGAGTGTCTGTTAGAGTGTCTGTTTGAGCGTCTGTCTGTCAGAGTGTCTGTCAGAGTGTCTGTCAGAGTGTCTGTTCGAGCGTCTTTCAGAGTGTCTGTTAGAGCGTCTGTTAGAGCGTCTGTTAGAGCGTCTGTCTGTCAGAGTGTCTGTTAGAGTGTCTGTTAGAGTGTCTGTTAGAGTGTCTGTTTGAGCGTCTGTCTGTTAGAGTGTCTGTCAGAGTGTCTGTTAGAGCGTCTGTCTGTCAGAGTGTCTGTTAGAGTGTCTGTTAGAGTGTCTGTTAGAGCGTCTGTCTGTCAGAGTGTCTGTCTGATAGAGCGTCTGTCTGTCAGAGCGTCTGTTAGAGTGTCTGATAGAGCGTCTGTCTGTCAGAGTGTCTGTTAGAGCGTCTGTTTGAGCGTCTGTCTGTTAGAGTGTCTGTCAGAGTGTCTGTTAGAGCGTCTGTCTGTCAGAGTGTCTGTTAGAGTGTCTGTTAGAGTGTCTGTTAGAGCGTCTGTCTGTCAGAGTGTCTGTCTGATAGAGCGTCTGTCTGTCAGAGTGTCTGTTAGAGTGTCTGTTAGAGTGTCTGATAGAGCGTCTGTCTGTCAGAGTGTCTGTTAGAGCGTCTGTCTGTCAGAGTGTCTGTTAGAGTGTCTGTCAGAGTGTCTGATAGAGCGTCTGTCTGTCAGAGTGTCTGTCAGAGTGTCTGTTAGAGTGTCTGTCAGAGTGTCTGTCTGTTAGAGTGTCTGTCTGTTAGAGCGTCTGTCTGTTAGAGTGTCTGTCAGAGTGTCTGTTAGAGTGTCTGTTAGAGTGTCTGTCAGAGTGTCTGTCTGTTAGAGTGTCTGTTAGAGTGTCTGTTAGAGCGTCTGTCTGTCAGAGTGTCTGTCTGTTAGAGTGTCTGTTAGAGTGTCTGTTAGAGTGTCTGTTAGAGTGTCTGTCAGAGTGTCTGTCAGAGTGTCTGTTAGAGCGTCTGTCTGTTAGAGTGTCTGTTAGAGCGTCTGTCTGTCAGAGTGTCTGTTAGAGTGTCTGTTAGAGTGTCTGTCAGAGTGTCTGTCAGAGTGTCTGTTAGAGCGTCTGTCTGTTAGAGTGTCTGTTAGAGTGTCTGTTAGAGCGTCTGTCTGTCAGAGTGTCTGTCTGTTAGAGTGTCTGTTAGAGTGTCTGTTAGAGTGTCTGTTAGAGTGTCTGTCAGAGTGTCTGTTAGCGTGTCTGTTAGAGCGTCTGTCTGTTAGAGTGTCTGTTAGAGCGTCTGTTAGAGTGTCTGTTAGAGTGTCTGTTAGAGTGTCTGTTAGAGCGTTTGTCAGAGTGTCTGTTAGAGCGTTTGTCAGAGTGTCTGTTAGAGCGTTTGTCTGTCAGAGTGTCTGTCTGTTAGAGTGTCTGTTAGAGTGTCTGTTAGAGTGTCTGTTAGAGTGTCTGTTAGAGCGTCTGTTAGAGTGTCTGTTAGAGTGTCTGTCAGAGTGTCTGTTAGAGTGTCTGTCAGAGTGTCTGTCAGAGTGTCTGTTAGAGCGTCTGTCTGTTAGAGTGTCTGTCAGAGTGTCTGTTAGAGCGTCTGTTAGAGCGTTTGTCAGAGTGTCTGTCAGAGTGTCTGTTAGAGTGTCTGTTAGAGTGTCTGTTAGAGTGTCTGTTAGAGTGTCTGTCAGAGTGTCTGTTAGAGCGTCTGTCTGTCAGAGTGTCTGTCAGAGTGTCTGTCAGAGTGTCTGTTCGAGCGTCTTTCAGAGTGTCTGTTAGAGCGTCTGTTAGAGCGTCTGTTAGAGCGTCTGTCTGTCAGAGTGTCTGTTAGAGTGTCTGTTAGAGTGTCTGTTAGAGTGTCTGTTTGAGCGTCTGTCTGTTAGAGTGTCTGTCAGAGTGTCTGTTAGAGCGTCTGTCTGTTAGAGTGTCTGTTAGAGTGTCTGTTAGAGTGTCTGTCTGTCAGAGTGTCTGTTAGAGTGTCTGTTAGAGTGTCTGTTAGAGCGTCTGTCTGTCAGAGTGTCTGTCTGTTAGAGTGTCTGTCTGTTAGAGTGTCTGATAGAGCGTCTGTCTGTCAGAGTGTCTGTTAGAGTGTCTGTTAGAGTGTCTGATAGAGCGTCTGTCTGTCAGAGTGTCTGTTAGAGCGTCTGTCTGTCAGAGTGTCTGTTAGAGTGTCTGTCAGAGTGTCTGATAGAGCGTCTGTCTGTCAGAGTGTCTGTCAGAGTGTCTGTTAGAGTGTCTGTCAGAGTGTCTGTCTGTTAGAGTGTCTGTCTGTTAGAGCGTCTGTCTGTTAGAGTGTCTGTCAGAGTGTCTGTCAGAGTGTCTGTTAGAGCGTCTGTCTGTTAGAGTGTCTGTTAGAGTGTCTGTTAGAGCGTCTGTCTGTCAGAGTGTCTGTCTGTTAGAGTGTCTGTTAGAGTGTCTGTTAGAGTGTCTGTCAGAGTGTCTGTTAGCGTGTCTGTTAGAGCGTCTGTCTGTTAGAGTGTCTGTTAGAGTGTCTGTTAGAGTGTCTGTCAGAGTGTCTGTCAGAGTGTCTGTTAGAGCGTCTGTCTGTTAGAGTGTCTGTCAGAGTGTCTGTTAGAGCGTCTGTTAGAGCGTTTGTCAGAGTGTCTGTCAGAGTGTCTGTTAGAGTGTCTGTTAGAGTGTCTGTTAGAGTGTCTGTCAGAGTGTCTGTCAGAGTGTCTGTTAGAGTGTCTGTCAGAGTGTCTGTTAGAGTGTCTGTTAGATTGTCTGTTAGAGCGTCTGTCTGTCAGAGTGTCTGTCAGAGTGTCTGTCAGAGTGTCTGTTAGAGCGTCTGTCTGTCAGAGTGTCTGTCAGAGTGTCTGTTAGAGTGTTTGTCAGAGTGTCTGTCAGAGCGAGAAAACAGAAATCCAGTACAGATACAAAATTCCCATAAACCTTCCACCCCCCCTCCCCTCCCCAATCTCCCTTTACCCCAACAGTCCCCCACCTCCCCCTCCTCCCACCAATATCCCTCCCGCCAAATACCTCCCACCCACCCGCCCAATCACAGCCCCCCCCTCCCCCCACGCCACAGGAAGGAGCAAATAGATTAGCCTATAGTAGCGTCTTGAGAATGGTGATGGTTTGATCCCAGCATTAAACATTATCTGAGATTGCCTGATGCCTGTTAGCTATCCAGTGTTCCATGCTGACTATGTCTATAAAGTCTAATATCCACCTCTGCGTGGTCAAGAAATGGGGTGACTTCCACCTGCAAGCTATAAGCCTTTTGGCCGCTGTAAGGCCGGCCAGCCAGATGTGTCTTTGTTTGATGTTTAAGTCTAGGGTTGAACTGTCACGGTGAGTGTGGGATCTGTTTGGACAGGATGAGGGACAACGCATCACAAACCGTCCTCCAGAAACCAGCCACTCCAGGGCATTCCCATACCAGATGAAAAAAGGTGCCAACAGTATTTTGTGTGCACAGAGTACAGTTAGGTGAGGGTATGGTCTTTATTTTATGTAGCAGATATGGAGTGAAGTATGCCCTATGAGTAAAATTGAAATGGATAACCTGGTGGTTGGGATTTCTGGAGGAAAAGGATATGTTTTGTCAAATTAATAGCCTGTACTGTGAAGTCAATGCGGACGGTGGTCAACCTCGCGCTACGTGCAATGAATATGAATGTAAAAAGTAAATATATTTGCATGAAAATCAATATGATGTGTACAGTAAAGATATATATAGTGTGATGCGTACAGGACAAGGACCAATAAGATATGTGCAGTGTGCACGTATCCTTTGTGTGCAGTCCTTCATAATACGTGAGAGGCAATATTTCTTATGTCGGTGGAAATGGTATCCATTTCAAAGCGTTTCTCCTCTTTCATCCTTCTGAAGGTGGGACAAGACGCTCGTTCACGTGTGCAACATTAGAGTTGATTGTGATTCATAAAGGGAAGCAGGCGTGGAGCTTGCAAATTCCACTGGCGTGCGCACCGTTTTATAAATCCGAATGTTGGTGACGTGTTTCTTGTTCTTGCTTTGCAAAGGTGCGTAGGTACGCAAAGCGTAGGTACGCAAAGCTTTATAAATGAGGCCCCTGACCGCTGGGTCTGGTGAATGCTATGTGAAATGGATGCATGCCTAATGAGCTATTCCAGGGTACCCCATATGTGCGCATTGCTGTACGTAACTGAAGGTAGAAAAAAAGGAGGTACACAGTAAATTAAAGTTTCTCTGAATGTCTTGGAATGAGCGGCCCAATTAAATCCGAGAGTGTATGAACTCCATTGATACTCCACTGGGGAAATGAGATTGGGCTCCAACTGGAGAATTACATTTTTAAATATAGGCGAATGGAGGTACCAGTTGGGTGAAATTTTGCAGAACTTTTCTGCGCATCGCCAGACTGAGATTAATTCAGTGATGATGGAGCCGAATTTCAATATGAACTGTTTAATAGAAATGTTCGAATATATTATCTTGTAACCTATGTGGATGGACAATGTTTTCCTCTAAAGGGCGCCAAGATACACGAGCAGCCGGATCAAACCATGTGGAGAGAGGACGCAGCACAAAGGACCAATAATACCATTCGAAGTTTGGTAGCCCCAATCCCCCTTCATTTTTTAGCCTCTGGAGGGTTGAGAATTTGAGTCTGGGCTTCTTCCCCCCCCATATAAATTTGGAAGAGATAGAGTGTAGTTTCTTCCAATAACCACTTGGTGGGGCTAGAGAGAGCATGGAACTAAAACAGTTTATTCGTGGAAGAATATTCATTTTAATAACTGAGATACGGGAATGAAATGTGAGAGGTGAAGTTTTCCACCTTTGTAGATCGGATTCTACCTCCTTCACCACATTGTTATAATTAATTGATACTGTGTTGGAGCCGATCTATATTTAATATTCTGGACCACTGGGATGTTTAGTGGGATATCTAGCTGTCTAGCTGAGGCATTAAGTGGCAATAGTGCTGAATTTCCCCAGTTAATTTTGTAACCCGAAATTCAGCAAAAAAAAAACGTTTATATAAAAAAAGATATTTAGATGGTGGGGAAGCGACTGAGGGATATTCTGAATAAAAAGAAGGATATCATCAGCATACAGAGATACGTATGTGATGTTTGGTGTTGTGGACCGTAATAGGAGCATGGGTGACTGGTGAACGGCCTGGGCCACAGGTTCAAGAAGGAGGGCAAACAGCAGAGGAGAGAGAGGGCAACCCTGTGAATTGCAGCTGTTGTATGAAATGTGCTTTACAAATCAACTTGCATTACCTTGCCTTGCCTAGGTCCCCGCTAAAACTCCCCTAACCCTGCCTATCGCTGGAACCTTGCCCTGTAACCCTGGCTACCTATCTTTACCACCGGCAGCCCTACACGGCATGCGAACGGCACCCACCCCCAATAGGTTCTTGAGTGCAAATACCCTGGTTGCTCGGCTGGGCACAAGCCCTGTATCGTCCACCAAGTTCTGCTCCCCAGACACGCACTGCACTCGCTCGGCTCTCCTTTATTAGTCCCATGCATACAAGTTCAGCTGGACATGATCAGTTCAGAGAGTCTCTGTCAGAGGTAAAACCCATAATCCCTGGTTAGGTATCCCGCTCCCATGGGAACCAGAGTTCACTACAGTATCAAGTTACAAAGCAAGGGAAGGATACTATTGAAACTGGACATTCTGCAACCTACATTATTGTATTTGATGATTGTCTGCTGAGTTTGGGACTATGTGCAAGTTAACACAGCGTGTTTGTGTGGCCCCGTACAGCACAGGAGACGCGTACGCCCCGGGGAACGCGGGGCTGCTGGACCAGGTGGAAGCCCTGCGCTGGGTCCAGGGACACATCCACAACTTTGGGGGCGACCCTGCGGCTGTCACCATATTTGGGGAGTCTGCTGGAGGAATGAGCGTATCTCTACTGGTGAGGATATATGAACGTACAAATGTTTGTGCACACACACACCACACACACACACACACACAAACATTGATATGATATTTAGAAGAAGTACATATTCGATTTCTTTCTCAATATAACATTAAAAAACACACATAACATTGATATTTCATCGAATAATCTGATAGAAAAAAGGGAAAAAAATGCCTTGAAAATACTTGAATTTCAATAACAATACGAAACATGCTTCAATGTGAATTATGTGTATCTTTTTTTGCTAAATATTTCTAGAGGTAATATTTGATCACATTCACAGTATAAATGATTGCATATTGGTAGACTTCTTGAAACTGACTTTATTTATGTAACATTACCAGCTTCTCTCTCCATTGTCTGCTGGCCTGTTCCATGGTGGGATAGCTGAGAGTGGCTCTGCAGCGATAGACATGGTCTACTCCCTGAACTCCCTGCCTGTGGCCCAGGTATTTTCCGTCATCCAGCCAAACTCAGTACCATGAATGAATGAATGAATGAATGCATGAATGAATGAATGGTCTGCAGCACATTACTATCCTTACTGCTTTTTTGTACTCAAATAGATGGTGGCAACCATGTCTGGATGTGATAACACCACCACAGAGAAGATTGCAGATTGTGTAATGAAGCTGACTGTTGATGAAATCCTGAACATTATCAAGCAGGTGAGATATCCTGGAAACATAACTCATTTGAGCACTTATATTTCTGCTTCTTCAGATTCAGATTCAGATTCAGATTCAGATAACGTTTATTGCCATTATGCTTGACACATATAGGAATTTGCTTTGGCATTACAGTAGGTGTGTTTATGCTTTCTTTCACATGTATACATGAATAAAAACAAATGCAAAAAACAGGACATTGGATAGTGCTATATATATATAAAGTGCAGTGCAGAGTTTTTCAAAGGGTCCAGTGCATATTCAGTCCTGAGCAGACTTGGGGGCCGGGGTGAAGGGGGAAGCCAGAGTCATTTAGCAGCCTGGCGGCTGAGGGGAAAAAACTGAGCCTGTGGCGGGCCTTTACTGTTTTAGGCAGCCGCAACCTTCTCCCAGAGGGAAGCAGGGTGAGGAGGCCGTGGCCGGGGTGGGAGGGGTCGGCCATGATCTTCCTTGCCCTCCTCAGAGCCCTGGTGTCGTGCAGGGAGTTGAGGGAGGGCAAGGGACAGCCGATCACCCTCTCCGCTGCACGTATAACCCTCTGCAACTTGGCCTTGTCCTTGGCCGTTGCAGCAGGGAACCAGGTGATGATGGAGTGGGTGAGGATGGACTCTATGATGGCCGTGTAGAACTGGACCATCATGGACCTCGGCAGCCTGAATTTCCTCAGCTGCCGGAGGAAGAACATCCTCTTCTGGGCCTTCTTAGTGAGGGCCTCAGTGTTCCGCTCCCACTTTAGGTCCCGAGAGATGGTCATGCCTAGAAAGCGGCATGACTCCACGGAGGCCACCGGGGTACCTCCCAGCATGATGGGAGGGGGCGGGGCTGCTTTCCTGCGGAAGTCCACCACCATCTCCACTGTTTTTAGAGCATTGAGCTCCAGGTTGTTAAAACTGCACCAGCTCCGCAGCCCCTCGATCTCACCCCTGTAGGCAGATTCGTCCCCCCTGGAGATGAGGCCCACCAGGGTGGTGTCGTCTGCGAACTTCAGGAGCTTGACCGAGGGGTGGCGGGAGACACAGTTGTTGGTGTACAGGGAGAACAGTGCTGGAGACAGGACGCAGCCCTGCGGGGAGCCCGTGCTGGTGGACCTGGAGCTGGAAATGCTCTTCCCCAGCTTCACCCGCTGAGACCTGTCAGTCAGGAAGTCCGTAATCCACCTGCAGGTGGAGTCCGGCACCTGCAGCAGGGATAGCTGGTGCTCCAGGATGTGTGGGAGGATCGTGTTGAAGGCCGAGCTGAAGTCCACAAACAGGATCCTGGCGTAGTTGCCTGCAGTGTCCAGATGTTCTAGCGCGTAGTGCAGAGCCATGTTCACGGCATCCTCCGTGGATCTATTGGCTCTGTACGCGAACTGCAGGGGGTCCAGCACAGGATCCGTGATGAGCTTCAGGTAGGCCAGGACAAGGCGCTCCAGGACCTTCATGACGACAGAGGTCAGAGCGACGGGTCTGTAGTCGTTAAGGCCTGTGACCTTGGCCTTCTTGGGGACGGGGATGATGGTTGACGCCTTGAAGCACGCTGGGACGTGACACAGCTCCAGCGAGGCATTGAAGATGTGGGTAAACACCGGGGCCACCTGGTCGGTGCAGTGCTTCAGGACGGAGGGAGAGACGGAATCCGGACCAGCTGCCTTCCGGGGATTCTGCCTCTTGAACAGCCTATTTACCTCTCGCACTGTGACAGAGAGAGGGGGTGGGGAAGGGGAGTTGGGGGGGTGCGGGGCGGGTGAGGAGGGGGGAGGGAGGGGAGGGGAAGGGGGAGGGAGGGGAGGGGAAGGGGGGAGGGAGGGTGGGGGTAGCAGGAGGGACATTGGCCCCACTGGGGGACGGGGGTGGTGGTTGTAGCCGGGGGGGGTGGAGGGAGAGGGCGGGGGTGGGCGGGAACCTCTCTTTCAACTCGTTAGCGAGAGGGAGGTTGTCTGACATCAGCGGGGACTTGGGTTTGTAGTTGGTGATGGTCTTGAGGCCTTTCCAGACGGAGGCGGAATCCCCCTCAGAGAGCTGTTGCTGTTGCTCCTTCACCGCTTTGGCGAACCTGTACTTGGCCTGCTTGACCCGGTCCACGTCCCCACTGCGCCTAGCCACCTCCTTCTCCAACCTCAGACGCCTGAGTTGGGATGAAAACCAGGGCTTGTCGTTGTTAAAAGACTTCCTGGAGCGGAGGGGGACACACACCTCCTCGCCACAGTTGATAAATGATGTCACAGTGTCTGTATATACATCCAGATTGTTACCAGCCTCTGGCCCCGCCCACTCCACCAAGTCCTGGTCACAGCCTGCCCTCTCCAGCCAGGCGCAGAGTCGCTCGCATGCCTCACTGGACCACACCCTGAAGCGCCGTACAACAGGCTTAGAGAGTTTTAACCTCTGCCTGTAGCGAGGGATCAGGTGTATGAGGATATGGCCACTGTAGCCCAGCGCGGCAAGGGGGACAGAATGGTAGGCTTGCCGAGTTGTACAGTAGCAATGGACACGTGACTTGCTGCCTGTATTTGGGGAGCGCCCGGCTAAGATTAGCCTGGTTAAAGTCCCCCATAACAACAACAAAACTGTCCGAGTGATTACGTTCCACACTCATCAATTGCTCTGCCAGTGTGTCTACTGCTGCGGTGACGTCAGCATCAGGTGGAATGTTGACACGCGAGAATGAATGAGCTGAACTCACGGGGGGAATAGAATGGACGACAGAGGATGAATAGGGATTCTATAGCTGTGGAACAGTGTTGGTGGAGCACTGTCACCTCGGAACTCCAGCGCTCGTTTACAAAGAACAGTAACCCACCACCCCGAGACTTGCTCACCGCCTCGAAGTCTTTGTCAGCTCGGAACGCGGAGAATCGAGAATCCCTCTAATATCATTATTGAATATCAAGTGTACAACTCTGAGTGTTCAATTATACTTAGTCACTGATATATGAGCTTCTGAAAACATCAGGGTAATAGCTTGTGTTCATATTTTCGTAAGGGCTACTGGGTGTGTAACATTGACATGCTTCAACCGTCTTGTATTTTTTTAGAATCCAACGATGGAGTGGCGTCTGACCATCGATGGGCATTTCCTGCCCAAGTCAGTGAATGAGATTTTCCAGAATCATGAGATGCACAAAGTGCCATTTATGACTGGGTTCAATGATGACGAAGGTGGCTGGCTGCTACCAAGTGTGAGTTGGCTTTTAACAATGATTTGACATCATGTGAAAATCCAATATTAGGCTGAATGACTTGGTGTCCATTTCGCCACAGTTGAACTATAAAACAATGTATCTGTTTCTAAACGTACAGCAAGTAGATCTAACTGAAAGCATAACGTTTTTTTGTATTATTATTGTGTACAATTGGTCTAATCAAATGTAAAGCAATAGTGTTAGTTTATTTTGATGTATCTTTTGATTTAACCTTTATTTAACCAGGCAGGGGGGGGGGGGAGCTGTAAAAGAAATCAGGTTTTATGTTAAAAACAAAGAACACACATAACAGACAGCGGCACACATCCAAGCATTTCCAGCACAGTTAAAAGAGTAAAACCATACGTACATCTCCACACCTCCACTTACAGTCACAGCATCAAGTGTAAGGGACAGCATCACACATCCACATAAAGTTGATTTACATCTTCAACAAAGAACCCTAAGCACGTTCAGTGAAACACAGATTAAGCTTCCTGGACTAAATCACACTTTGTGAAAATCTGCGGCTTTAATCCTGTATTGTAGGATACTTATACAAGGTGCTTTTCTTCTTTTGTTTTTTGCTGTATGTAAAGCACTTTGAATTGCCCCTGTTGTATGAAATGTTCTGTACAAATAAACTTGCCTTGCCTTTGAATGGAGAATCTCCATTGAAGATAACTTAGTCTAGTATTTAAAGGTAACTTAGTCTAGTATTTAAAGATAACTGTAACCAGGGAGTAGCTGAAAAGGACTGTATAATTTAGGAAGGGGCTGGTTATCTAACTAATGGAGCTAAATAGGCAGTATAGGAGGATACAGGCAGGGGGCGCCAGCAAACCGTTAGACTAGCAGTTAATGTCGTTAGCATTAGCAAGGGAACTAGCATTAGCATTAGCCTTCAAACAACTAGCATTAGCATTGGAGCTACAAACAACTAGCATTAGCATTGGAGCTACAAACAACTAACACACGGTATTACATATGAACAACACATTTATTACACAAATGATGTATCCATCCCCAAATACACATTCCCTCCCGGCCGGCCACACACACTCTCAATCACTCACTGATAGTCTCTGGCCTGAACAGGCTTATAGTCCAGTGGCGTGGTGCGCGTTGAGGCCTGGTCGAATGGCATGTGCGTCGATGAAGTGGTCCGCGTCGAAGCTCCGCGGGAGTCTGTGTTCGCTCGTGGAGACGACGATTAATGTCCAGCTGGCGTCCCGCTTGGTCCAACGTTGAACAGCCGGCTGCTGGCAAGGCGGTCCAACGGGAACACAACTAAACAGGCTACCGTGGTACACTCGATAATCGCTTTCCTGGCGTCTTCAGTTGCTGCACGGTGTGCGCGCTGCTGAATCCGCCATCTTAGCTCGGCTTTTCGTTACTATCTCTCGTTCTGCTTCTCTCTCGTTCTGCTGCTCACCACACACTCCACTCGCGGACTACTTCCGTCTCTTATATAGGCACCACCGAACCCAACATCCGGGCCACGGACACACCCCGGATATACTACGTCATCAAATATATACAGAAACATTTACAATAATAATACATATACCTTCATAAACGTACAGAATAGTATAGAAAATAAGAAAGTAAATAACTGGGGCAAGAGGGCTGATTTCGGGAAAACTAAAACTGGCTCTAAAACTGTGGGCCTTCACAACAATAACTTAGTCTAGTATTTAAAGATAACTTAGTCTAGTATTTAAAGGTAACTTAGTCTAGTATTTAAAGATAACTTAGTCTAGTATTTAAAGATAACTTAGTCTAGTATTTAAAGGTAACTTAGTCTAGTATTTAAAGGTAACTTAGTCTAGTATTTAAACATAACTTAGTCTAGTATTTAAAGGTAACTTAGTCTAGTATTTAAAGATAACTTAGTCTAGTATTTAAAGATAACTTAGTCTAGTATTTAAAGGTAACTTAGTCTAGTATTTAAAGATAACTTAGTCTAGTATTTAAGCATAACTTAGTCTAGTATTTAAAGGTAACTTAGTCTAGTATTTAAAGATAACTTAGTCTAGTATTTAAAGGTAACTTAGTCTAGTATTTAAAGGTAACTTAGTCTAGTATTTAAAGGTAACTTAGTCTAGTATTTAAACATAACTTAGTCTAGTATTTAAACATAACTTAGTCTAGTATTTAAAGGTAACTTAGTCTAGTATTTAAAGGTAACTTAGTCTAGTATTTAAAGGTAACTTCGTCTAGTATTTAAACATAACTTAGTCTAGTATTTAAAGGTAACTTAGTCTAGTATTTAAACATAACTTAGTCTAGTATTTAAAGGTAACTTAGTCTAGTATTTAAAGATAACTTAGTCTAGTATTTAAAGGTAACTTAGTCTAGTATTTAAAGGGTTTGGCTTCATCCATGTCTGGGAAACCGGCCCATGTTGTCACAGATTAGTGAGGTTGCACATTGATTTCTTCTGCTTTCTAAACCAAACGTATAGTATAGTGTTTTCAGGGAGGTTGGAGAAGCTAATGACATGTTTTTCTCTTGGGGCAGTTCATGGCTGCGCCAGGTTGGGAGGATGGGATGGACAGGGAGCAGGTGATGCCTCTGCTGGCCCTGCTCTACCCTGACGTAAGAAAACTCAGATGTGTGTCAGGTGACATTGTGTAACATTTCTAAAACAGATATGCATATATCTTACAAAACATGACTCTCATATCAATCACTGTATGGCACACTGCCACTACATGGCATACTACTGTGTATTACATTAATGCAATGTCAAACTGATCACCGCCTTAAGTCCACAGTCTTCTTTATATATCCATATGGAATGTCATGTCTCTTCTCCAGCCCAAAGACCAGTGGATGACTGAGCTGGAGGCTGATGAGTATCTGGGAACCTCTGGAGATCGAGTGAAAATGAGGGACGGCTTCACGGAGCTGCTGGGGGACATCATATTTAACATCCCAGCCCTGAAAACAGCAAACTTCCACAGAGGTAAGAATTAAGGCGACGGACATTTAAATGAAAGGATTGTTAGACAGCTGCCACCTTCTCAGTGGCTTTGGTAGAACATGACATTAAATTAGCCAACATTACCAGATACACACTCTTGTTAATGTCGTTGTCCTCCACCCCCCCGCAGATGCAGGCGCCCCTGTGTACCTGTATGAGTTCCAGGAGGCTGCCAGCATGGTTAAGACGAAGAGGCCAAGCTTTGTTGGGAGTGACCATGGAGACGAGATATTCTTCATCATGGGATTCTGCTACATTCAATCCCATATTACATTTGATGGTAAATACAACTTAATCTAATAGTCCAATAGTTCTGCCCTGAAATATACACTCATAAATAGCTTTATAAGGAACACTATACTAATACTGGGTAGGGCCTCCCTTTGCTCTCAAAACAGCCTCAATTCTTCGTAGCATTGATTCCACCAGATGTTGGAAACATCCCTTTGAGATTCGGGTCCATGATGACATGATTGCATCACACAGTTCCTGCAGATTTCTCAGGTGTACTTTCAAGCCGTGAATCTCCCGTTCTACCACATCCCAAAGGTGTTGTATTGGATTCAGATCCGGTTGACTGGGAAGGCCACTGAAGAACCCTGAACTCATTGTCATGTTCATGGAACCAGTTTGCTTTGTGACATGGTCCATTATCATTATTCACCTGATCTCCAGAGGCTCCTAAGGAACTTCCTCAAGCAGCCATTAGAAGATGGGAACATTGTGGCCATGAAGGGATGCACATGGTCAACAACTATACTCAAATAGGCTGTGGCATTCAAGCAATGATTGATTGGTATTAAGCCTGATGAGTGTATTTCATGGAACATGGTAAGTGAAGGACTGCATGATGTAGACAGGGTTCATACTGCACACGTTTCCAAGCCAGAAGGGCATTTTGCAGAGTCGAACCGAGTCGACTGAAAGTGAACTACAGGTTACAAATGTATCCTCACTTGTCCCCTCTCCCACTGAGCACACAAAGAGTGGTTTGCTGGATACATATGTAATATACGGTATAATTGCTAAGTCCTATACAGTATATAGGCAGTAGGTGGGGTAGGTCTGGGGTAGGTCTGTCTGCAACCCCCCTCATGTCCTTCAGAGAACCTGGGTTACACGCATAACTTCTAGTTTGTTCTGTAGCCTGTTACCCTGCCTTCTTTTCTCCATACTTGCTGAATAGTATGTCATCTCACCACCAGCTTCCAACTCTGCCTCTTTTTTCTCAGACTTGTGTACAGAAGAAGATGAACAGCTAAGCAGAACCATGATGAGCTACTGGGGCAACTTTGCTCGTACAGGGTAGGAACCTGCTCTGTGTGTGTGTGTGTGTGTGTGTGTGTGTGTGTGTGTGTGTGTGTGTGTACAGGGTAGGAACCTGCTCTGTGTGTGTGTGTGTGTGTGTGTGTGTGTGTGTGTGTGTACAGGGTAGGAACCTGCTCTGTGTGTGTGTGTGTGTGTGTGTGTGTGTACAGGGTAGGAACCTGCTCTGTGTGTGTGTGTGTGTGTGTACAGGGTAGGAACCTGCTTTGTGTGTGTGTGTGTGTGTGTGTGTGTGTGTACAGGGTAGGAACCTGGTGTGTGTGTGTGTGTGTGTGTGTGTGTGTGTGTGTGTACAGGGTAGGAATCTCTCCATCCAGTTTAAAAAAAATTTTTAAACAGAATGCCTCTTTGGAATCACTTGTGTTTATGGCTGTGTTTGGAATAGCATACTAGCGTACTATTCATGTATGACGTAGACTATGTAGTGCATTCACACTGCAGAGATGTGAAACTTGTGTAAGCGAGAAATGCCCGGATGTATATGTAACCTCCAGTAATTCCAGGTTCCCCTCAACAAAGAGGCACTGAGAGCGTCTTATAAAAAGGTTCAAGTTTTATTCCACAGTTATAAATAAGGTTGTTCTCAGTTAGCAGATCAGGTGCTGCGTGCTATGTGCTAGGTTCTTAGCTACAAGGAAACAGTGACATGGCTAATCCTATTAGATCACAACAAACAACATTAGACATACTATTACCAAATAAATTTGTTTAGCTATTATGTTCCGACGTTTATGTCGAACCCCGCAGTAAAGGTATCTAGCTAACGTAACGTAGCTAGCTAACATTAGCCTACAGAAGTAGAGAGCAAACGTCAGATCAGATATATGGGTTATTGTGAGAAAACTGGCCACATTTTGGGAATATACATTCCTTTCTCGCCTGAAAACATATTAAAACGTAATAAAATGACATGTTAAACCTAACCCTAACCGAAAAGTACAACAGATTTTCGCATTCCGCGATACTGAGCTCCAAACTTCAGTGTGAACAGTCGGCTGGTATTGGCATACTTATTATGAATTTAGTATGCAGTATATACTCATTGAGTATGTAGTATGCAGTATGCTAGTATGCCATTTCGAACACGGCCTGTGTGTGTGTGTGTGTGTGTGTGTGTGTGTGTGTGTGTGAGCAGGTCTCCTAACGGGGCCGGCCTGGTTCAGTGGCCTCAGTACGGCCCAGAGGGAGATTACCTGGCGGTGGGACTGGAGCAGCGACCTGGGCAGCACCTGAAGAGGGACCGCTTCACCTTCCTGACGCTCCTGGAGAAAGTGCGTCTGGCTCTGGAGAAGAAGGAGCAAAGTGAGCTGTAGGTTGTTCTCTCTGTCCTTCCCTCTGATCCCAACTCAACTCAATTTGATGATCAAGGAACATAGGCTTTCAATTAATGGATTGCTTACATTTTTGTTTGGCAAACAGAAATCATACTTGACCGTCAACACTTGAGGTAAATGGAGGTACATTTTTGTATTTGTGTGAACAATGCCCAATGGTCATTTCTTCGCAGACCAAAAACAGGCCCGGTGGTCCAGACCACCCTGGGGGGTCTGAGAGGACAGTACCTGAGTGTGAAGGGCAAGGAGACGGTGGTGCACTCCTACCTGGGCGTGCCGTTTGCCAAGCCACCTGTGGGCCCTCTGAGACTGGCCCCGCCCCGGCCTGCAGAGGGATGGGAGGGGGTGAGGGACGCCACCCAGCAGCCTCTCATGTAAGACCCAGCAAGCTCACTGTGGTGGCTAATTTCAAGAGTTCAGGTACCAATATAATAGCCACTGTGGAGGACGCACAAAAAACTAAGATAAATCCAATGTCCAAAGGAGTAGTTGCAAAGTAAATAGAAGGTTTATTCCAGTCCCAAGATGTTACAGAAAATGTAGGAAAGAAAGAAATTACTTTAAATAAAAGTAAACAAAAGCTTAAACGAAAGGCTATTTGTGTGGTCAGAAGACTGTACTCTCAATACAGCCACACTCTAGTGACTCCACCTCCCAGTACAGCCACACTCTAGTGACTCCACCTCCCAGTACAGCCACACTCTAGTGACTCCACCTCCCAGTACAGCCACACTCTAGTGACTCCACCTCCCAGTACAGCCACACTCTAGTGACTCCACCTCTGGTTTAAGTAGTTCCTCCCGCCTACAGAGGAGGCCAAAGCTCACGGGACTGTTAGCTAACACTAACACACTAACATGAATGATACAATGCATTAAAGTAATGAAAACTCAGAAATCATAATTTTGGTTCCTACAGTCACATTAACATTCCATGAAAAAGAGAACCTTCTAAATTTGTCCAACTTAATTTTTAAAATGTGACCCGTTCTGCTACAAATACGTTCATGTAATTCCATGAATGCAATATAACCAAATACCTGATGATATGCCATATTTTTTTAGGTGTGTTCAAGACAGACAGTTGACCATCGAACTGATGGAGAGTTTTGGCGTCGAAATGGATGTTCCAGAGGTGTCAGAAGATTGCCTCTACCTCAACATTTACACTCCGGTTAAACCCTCTGAGAATGCCAAGCTGCCGGTAAGTCTAACAACAGACACATTGTAGCTTAGAGTTTGGACCATAATAGTTGATTTTAAATTACAGACAGATTTTTGGATCATTTTCATAGCCTGAAGAGATGGGTCTTCAGTCTCCGACGGAAGATGGGTAGTGACTCTGCAGGTCTGATAGCCGTGGGAAGCTCGTTCCACCAGCAGGGAGCCAGTATAGTGAAGAGACGTGATTGGGCAGCGTGACTGCCGTGTTGGCGTAGAGGTGGTGGAGCCAGTCGGCCAGCAGAGGTGGAGGAGCGGAGGGAACAGGCTGAAGTTTGGGGGGTGACCATTGCCTGCAGGTAGGCAGGGGCTGTCCCTTTTGCTGGCTGGTAGGCGAGCACCAGGGTCTTGAATCTGAAGCAAGCTGCTATCGGGAACCAGTGCAGGGTGTGAAGGAGAGGGGTGACATGAGAACATTTGTGGAAGTTGAACACCAGACGGGCAGCAGCATTAGCATGAGCTGCAGAGGTGAGGAGCTGGAGGGGGGGAGCCCGGCCAGGAGTATGTTGCAGTAATCAAGGCGGGAGATCACCAGTGACTGGAGCAAGAGTTGCGTTGCTTCTCTGGTGAGGAATGGACGTATCCTTCTGATGTTGTAAAGGAAGAATCTGCAGGAGCGTGCTGTCACTGCGATGTTCTCCGCACAGGATAGGCGGTTGTCCAGGATCATGTTTCTTAGCTGTCAGGGTTACAGTAGAGTTCTCCACTGTGATGGAGAAATCTTGGAGAGGGATGAAGAGTAGCTTAGTCTTGTTAAGGTTGAGCTTGAGATGGTGGGCTGACATCCATGTAGAGATGTCAGCGAGACATGCAGAGACACGTGTTGCCACATGTAGGTCAGAGGGGGGGAAGGACAGGAAGAGTTGAGTGTCGTCTGCGTTGCTGTGGTAGGAGAACCCATGTGAGGAGATTACCGACCCAAGAGACTTGGTGTAGAGGGAGAACAGTAGGGGCCCTAGGACAGAGCCCTGGGGTACCCCAGTGGTGAGGGTTCATGGAGAAGACAGCGATTCTCTCCAGGTCACCTGGTAGGAGCGACCCACCAGGTAGGAAGCAAACCAGAAGTGTGCGGTGCCAGAGATGCCCAGTTCTGAGAGAAGGATCTTGTGGTTGACTGTGTCGAAGGCGGCAGACAGGTCCAGTAGAATGAGAACAGAGGAGAGGGAGCAAGCTTGAGCAGAGTGGAGGGCCTCCGTGACAGCAAGTAGAGCAGTCTCGGTGGAGTGCCCAGCTTTGAAGCTGGATTGGTGGGGGTCTAAATGTTCCATCTTCCGGAGAACATCAGTCAGTTGTTTCAATGCAGCACGTTCAAGGGTTTTGGAAGGGAAGGAGAGAAGGGATACTGGCCTGTAGTTGTGGACAGAGGATGGGTCAAGGGTTGGCTTCTTGAGGAGAGGCTTGACTCTGGCTATTTTGAAGGTAGCCAGGACTGATCCTGTGGATAGGGAGGAGTTGATTACGGTGGTAAGGTAAGGTGTCGGAGGAAATGGATTGGAGAAGAGGGGAGGGGATGGGATCGAGAGGGCATGTGGTTGCCCGCTTGGATGTGATCAGTGTGAGAATCTCATCAGGGGAGAGGGAGGAAAAAGATGATAAGCCAGAGACCGAGTATCGAGCAGAGAGTCTGGAAGGGGTGTTAGCAGCGTTGGTAGGAGGAGGGGAAAAGGTGCTGCTGATGTCATCAAACTTTTTTTTCAGAAGTAGGTGGCAAAGTCATCGGCAGACAGGGAGGAAGGAGGAGGGTTGAGGAGTGTGGAGAATGTGGAGAGAAGTTTTCTAGGATTAGAGGCAGAAGAATGTATTTTGGAATGATAGTAGAATGCTTTAGCAGCTGATGCAGAGGAGGCGTAGTTGGAGAGGAGAGAGTGATAGAGGTTAAGGTCATCAGAGAGGCCGGTATTTCTCCATTTCCTCTCAGCTGCCCTGAGCTCTATTCTACAAGCATATAGCGTTTCAGAGAGCCAATGAGTACTAGTAGTAGTTAAATTTCTGGCGTCATATGCCATCAAAGGGGGGAAATAAGACATGGAAAAATGCATGACTTACAGGGAGCGCAGATTTGTTTTTATGGTGTTCCGAAATCCAATGTGACAGGAACGCTGCAGAAACAGCCGCTGTCCACGGCATTAGTCAACTACATGCTCACATCCAGTCTCCTGCTCAATGCTCTCCATCAATAATATTACATAATAACAACTGCTCGGATTACATTGCGGGTTGTTTTGGTTTAATAAGTGCTGCTATACAGCTATATCGTCATATACCATTAAGGGGGGGAAATGCGACATGGAACTAGGTAAAAATGTGCGCCTATCAGGCACAAATCAGCCTAACGTTAGATAGATAACTTATACTTTACATTAAATGTCTGCCATCATCCACTGTCAAACGCCACATGAAAGAATTTATTTCAAAATAAACAGGATTGTAAGATCTTGTTCTGCAGCGGAAATGTGAATCGCGCTCCGATGACATGGTGTATTTCTATGGGGAGGTTGTGGTGATGTGGTGCAGGAGGTAGAGCCGCCGTCTAATGATCACAAGGGTGGCAGATCGGCGGTTCAACCCCGGCTGGCCACTTTGTCGAAGTGTCCTTCGGCTCACCTCAAACCCCCCTGTCTGAAATCTACAACCGGTCACTAATCAGAAAAGCCACACAAATCACACAGGACCCCTCTCACCCCCTCCACCAATCATTTCAGCCACTTCCATCAGGCCGCCGTTATAGAACCCCACTGGCCCGGGAAAACACATATTAAAAAATCATTCATTCCCACTGCAACCACCGCCCTGAACATTTTAAAATAGGAAGCACACTGCATTTTAGCATTTTAAATCATAATACTGTTTTTATTACTATTATTTTTAAATGACTAGACTTTTTAAATAGGCACTACATAAACACTGTTATATCTGTCTGTTTTTATTGTATTAATGTGACCTATGTGTGTTTTTAATGTGGAAACTGTATTCATGAACTGCACTTCTGCCTGTCAAAGGAGAATTTCTGTCACTCTGTGACAGACAATAAAGCATTCTTGAATCTTGAATCTTGAATCTTGGGCAAGACACTGAACCCCAAATTGCTCCCAGTGAGCGGACTGGCGCCTTGCATGGTAGCTTGCCGCCATTGGTGTGTGAATTGTAAGGCGATCAACTTCTCCAGAATTGAGTTAATTGAGTCGTCACTTACAAGCGAGTTCGTTTAATCTCAACGAGACGTCCTTGATATCACTTCTTAAGATAAAATTATCCAATCAAATATTAGGCACCACTACTGAACTGTTCTTTAAGAGAATATTTATTCAAGCACATCAGCAAGCAATAATAGTTCATTTCCATGGAAAAGGGGTCCCATCTAGTTTCACCTCCGCAGGCCAGTATCAGCTAGCCGTCAATAGGTTAACTGCAGAAGCTTCCTCAGACAAGAACCCAGTCTCGCCTTGATACATAGTCTTTATACATTTAACATTTGGGGCTGGGCTGTCCCTCCTCCCCCTATCTGGTAGTTTTTAATTGTCAGCATTAAATCTGTTGCAGCTGTGACCATTTGATTTGTAAGCAAGTGTTTTAATTAGTTATGTGGCCTTCAACTCCTTTCGGTGTGTGTGCGAGTGTACTGTGTGTTATCTTCTTCTTCTGGCCCCCGGCCGTTAGTCATGGTGATCCACCTGTGTGAGCAGCCTAGTCTTGCGCAACGTTAGACAGTGACACACACACATTCTGTTATGTTTTTAAGAAATCAGTAAGCATTAAGAAATCAGTAAGCATTAAGAAATCAGTAAGCATTAAGAAATCAGTAAGCATTAAGAAATCAGTAAGCATTAAGAAATCAGTAAGCATTAAGAAATCAGTAAGCATTAAGAAATCAGTAAGCATATGCACACATTTATATTTTTAGGATGAACAGACATTTTTATACAGTTAACTCTATGTGCGTTCTAAAGCACTAATTGGCCAGTTATTTGATCTTCAAACCCATTCCCTCATGACTAGGTCAGTGTGTCCTTTATCAGAATAGCTTGTGAAAACATAACTGAGTCCCATGACTTGGGATTCGATTAACAAGTTAAAATACAGTATAGAAGAATAGACTTATCATTAATCATTAGTTATGAAAGTATAAAATCAGTACAGGAAAATAGAATATCATAACAGCAGGTGTAAAATGGTTGTTAGCACATAGGTACAAATAAGTAATTTACAGGCGGTTTGAATCATAATACTTTCTTTTAGTCAGGAGCTTTTCTTCATGTCGCTCAAAAACAGAACCTCTCTTTTGGCTTTGCGTGACCTTCTCATTTTTCTCAACTGACCTCAGTCACATATTATTTAAATGAGCACATAGTACATGATGTATCACTTCTAGTTATTTTAAAACAAATTCCCAACAGAATTTGTGTGTGAATGTGTGTGTGTGAGTGGGTGAATGAGAGGCCGTTGTAAAGCGCTTTGGATAAAGGCGCTATATAAGTGCAGTCCATTTTACCATTTGTGATGACATGGTGTATTTCTATGGGGAGGTTGTGGTGATGACATGGTGTATTTCTATATGGGGAGGTTGTGGTGATGACATGGTGTATTTCTATGGGGAGGTTGTGGTGATGACATGATGTATTTCTATATGGGGAGGTTGTGGTGATGACATGATGTATTTCTATGGGAAGGCTGTGGTGATGACATGATGTATTTCTATGGGAAGGCTGTGGTGATGACATGTTGTATTTATATGAGGAGGTTGTGGTGATGACATGATGTATTTCTATGGGGAGGTTGTGGTGATGACATGATGTATTTCTATGGGGAGGTTGTGGTGATGACATGATGTATTTCTATGGGAAGGCTGTGGTGATGACATGATGTATTTCTATGGGAAGGCTGTGGTGATGACATGTTGTATTTATATGAGGAGGTTGTGGTGATGACATGGTGTATTTCTATATGAGGAGGTTGTGGTGATGACATTATGTATTTATATGAGGAGGTTGTGGTGATGACATGTTGTATTTATATGAGGAGGTTGTGGTGATGACATGGTGTATTTCTATATGAGGAGGTTGTGGTGATGACATGGTGTATTTCTATGGGAAGGCTGTGGTGATGACATGTTGTATTTATATGAGGAGGTTGTGGTGATGACATGGTGTATTTCTATGGGGAGGTTGTGGTGATGACATGGTGTATTTCTATGGGGAGGTTGTGGTGATGACATGTTGTATTTCTATGGGGAGGTTGTGGTGATGACATGGTGTATTTCTATGGGGAGGTTGTGGTGATGACATGGTGTATTTCTATCTATGGAAAGGCTGTGTCTGACGCTTCCATTGGACTGGGGCGCTCATACAATCTCTGTGTTTGGTGTTTCCCAGGTCATGGTCTGGATCCATGGAGGAGGGTTTACCATGGGCTCTGCATCAACATATGATGGTTCTATTCTAGCTGCCTATCAGGATGTGGTCGTGGTTCTGATTCAGTATCGCCTGGGCTTGCTGGGGTTCTTCAGGTCAGACTGGATCTGCTGTTGAACTACACATGAATGTATGAATGTCAAAAATGTCAATGAAAGATGAGACTCAAGTGATCTGTCCCGTACAGCACAGGAGACGCGTACGCCCCGGGGAACGCGGGGCTGCTGGACCAGGTGGAAGCCCTGCGCTGGGTCCAGGGACACATCCACAACTTTGGGGGCGACCCTGCTGCTGTCACCATATTTGGGGAGTCTGCTGGAGGAATCAGCGTATCTCTACTGGTGAGGATAAACACTAACAAACACACACACACACACACACACACACACACACACACACACACACGATTTAGTACATTTTAGACAATAAACTTTAATCAACTTCAGTATACTCAATAATATATGTTATATTTAAAACATAAGGAATATGACATTCTTGTCTTTTTCTCTATATCAAATGACTTGATTGAATATAAAAAACATAAATATATAATGAATGTAAGATTTATTTGTGTTTTTATCCAGCTTTGATAGCAAAACAAACGCATGTTTTTCTTTTATCAAATACATTCAAATACATTCAAATACATTCATAGTTCAGATGACTACATACTGGGAGACTTCAGCCTTGAGAAACTGACTTTATTTATGGTCTTAACATTACCAGCTCCTCTCTCCATTGTCTGCTGGCCTGTTGCATGCTGGGATAGCTGAGAGTGGCACTGCAGAGATGGATATGCTCCTCAGCCCCAACCCCCTGCCTATGGCCCAGGTCACATTTACTGTCTTCACCATGTTCAGTTCCATGTTCAGTTCCATGTTCAGTTCCATGTTCAGTTCCATGTTCAGTTCCATGTTCAGTTCCATGTTCAGTTCCATGTTCAGTTCCATGTTCAGTTCCATGTTCATGAACCAATGGTTTGCTGGATGTTATTGATATGCTGTGTCTTGCTAATAGACGGTGGCAAACATGTCTGGCTGTGATAACTCCAATACAGAGAAGATTGCAGATTGTGTTATGAAGCTGACTGTTGATGACATATTGAACTTTCAGGCTCAACAGGTGAGATAACCTGGACACCAAACATGTGTACTCTATGTCATTTAGCAGACTTTTTAATCCAAAGTGATGTAGAGGACAGTGAGAGCATACATGTAAATGTTTTGTATAGAATACATGGTCCTCCTGTAGCAGGACAATAAGGTCATATCACAGATACAACTCTCAGTTAGACTTAGCTGCCGACAATAAACTACAACAAACCTTAGAGGTTAATAACTTATGTTCATACTTATGGAGGACTACTGTTATTTGTTGCGTAATGTTGACTTACTGTCTCTCATTTTACCTGGCAACTTCTAACTATTGACCATTCTATTTCTTGTTTTTTTTTTAGACTTTAATAATGTTTGGTGTGACTGTTGACGGGCAGTTCTTGCCCAAGTCAACGAAGGAGATTTTCCAAAATCACGAGATGCACAAAGTTCCATTCATGACTGGAGTCAATGATGACGAAGGTGGCTGGATAATAACAGGAGTGAGTTGGCTTTGAACAATGACTGGAATGTATGTAAACATCTCTATTAGGCATAAAGTTGTTGGTTTCTTTGTAAAAAAATAATAATAAGTGTACAATTGGTCTAATCAAATAGAATAGAATAGAGTAGAATAGAGTAGAATAGAGTTCCTCAGTGAAAGTGTTAAGATCAAATGTGTTGCTTAGGTTTACTGATGACAAGTGTACGGTATATGTTGTTTCTTTTACATACGTTGCCAAAGATCAGTAAGGTTGTGCAATGATGTATTCCCCTTTCTAAATATGTGATATAGGGATATAGGACAAACTAATGAAGAATGTTTTCTCTTGTGGCAGTACTTTGGTCCGCCAGGTTGGCAGGAGGGAGTGGACAGGGAGCAGGTGATGCCTCTGCTGGCCATGTTCTACCCTGACGTAAGAAAGCACCTGCTCAGATGTGTGTCAGGTGACATTGTGTAACATGTCGACACACAAAAACCTTCTAAAAGAAGACTGTCATAACAAACACTTGATTGAGTTTGGTATACTGAAGGCCACTGCATGTACACACTGTGAACATGATAATTGTCATTAAACAACAACCAGGGTTAGAGAGTGATGGGGCTGGAGAAATCAAATCAAATCAAATCAAATTTTATTTGTATAGCGCATTTCTTACAAGATGCAACTCAATGCGCTTCACATACTGACAGTAAAAAACCTGTACACTATGTAGCCAGGAAAACTCCCTTGCAGCCCTCTACTCATAGAGCGACTACTAACCAGCCCTCTACTCATAGAGCGACTACTAACCAGTTTGCCTACCAGCACCCAGCGGTGGCCCTCTGTCTATGAGATGCAACCACTCAGAGCTTTGGATGCAAAGCCCATGAGATCAACATGCTAGTTTTAACCATGTTTCGAAGCTATCCAGTTGTTTATGATTACATTGTTTACAAGTTAGTTAAACAATATTGTGTGTTGGGTTCTGATTGGGTAAGATAGTCTCTCAACGACAAACTCCACACTCAGTCTCTCAACGACAAACTCCACACTCAGTCTGTCAAACGTAGCTTGTTCAACGTTACTTAGCAGTCAGACGTGGGTGTTCAGGTCATAGCACTGATCAGATGTCACAAACAAGCACATCCGTTCTTACATGTGAAACTTCAAACAAGCTTTTTTATGTTTGTTGGACATCTCCATTGCTAACTTCTAACTAACTAGCTAGCTTCTCACTAGCTAGCTAGCTTCCAAAAATAACTCAAAGCAACGGCATCGGGGTGAAGGAGGAGCTTTCTCAGACTCAATAGAAGTTGAACTGAGCTCATGAGGCATTTATGAATGATATTCTTCAGAATCAATAGCTATATTGGATGTTTGGATGTACTGTACCAATCCCAGATTGCCCCTTTAAAGCAACACACAATGTCATTACAGGACATGATGTGGTTCGGTGCATTTTCCATACCAATATGACATTTCTCTTCTCCAGCCCAGAGACCAGTGGATGACTGAGCTGGTGGCTGATGAGTATCTGGGAGCCTCTGGAGATCGAGTGAAGATGAGGGACGGCTTCACGGAGCTGCTGGGGGACCTGATGTTCACCATCCCAGCCCTGAAGACAGCAAACTTCCACAGAGGTAAGACTCTTAGACAGCTGCCACCTTCTCAGTGGCTTTGGTAGAACATGACATTAAATTAGCCAACATTACCAGATACACACTCTTGTTAATGTCGTTGTCCTCCACCGCCCCACAGATGCAGGCGCCCCTGTGTACCTGTATGAGTTCCAGGAGGCTGCCAGCATGGTGAAGGAGAAGAGGCCAAGCTTTGTTGGGAGTGACCATACAGACGAGATATTCTTCGTCATGGGATACTGCTACCTTCCTATGATACATGGTAAATACAATTCAATCACATAGCTCTGTCCTTTAATTGAACATAAACTCCTCAAAAAAGGTTCGGAAACGTTATTTCGGTCGATTATTCCTCCCCTTTAATAATACCAATTGGTATTGTATTTTATATTGTTGGAAAGCCTAATTAGTCTCCTTTACAACGAGGTACAACTTGTAAGGATCATGCATTCGTGGAAGGAGCAACACAGCTAAACGTGTGGGTAGCGGCCCAAAAAACATTTGCCAAAATCCCCCCCGCACAAGCCTTCCAATCTAGTCTATCCACCAGGCTCAACAGACCACGACCTCATTGTCGCGGGAGGACTTTGGAGCCGCCAGTCAAGAGTCCGGATAGCAGAGGCTATCTCAGCCTACAGCAGCTTCATGTCCCTCCACTTCCTTGCCCTCACAGGGACATGGATTACACCCTAACACAGCTACCCTGGATTACACCCTAACACAGCTACCCTGGATTACACCCTAACACAGCTACTCTGGATTAAACCCTAACACAGCTACTCTGGCAGCCCTCTCTGATGCCTATATATTTTCTCATTCCCCTACACTCTCAGTTCGAGGGGGGGGGGCACAGGACTCCTCATCTCACCTAAGTGGTCACATAATGTCCCTCCCCTGTCACACCTGTCCATATCCTGCTTCTAATTCCATGCTGTTTCCTTCACTTCCCATGTGTAGGGTAGGGTAGTGGTGGTCTAGTGGATAGTGAGTTGGACTTGGGATCGGAAGGTTGTGAGTTCAAATCCCGCCTGAAGCCACACCACTACTAGTGTGCCCTTGGGTAAGGCACTTAGCCCTCAGTTACTCCAGGGGGAATGTCCCTGTAATTCATAATTGTAAGTCGCTTTGGATAAAAGCGTCTGCTAAATGGCAAAATTATAAATTAATTAAAATTATGTGAAACTTCACATTGTTTTTATCTATCGTACCCCAGGTCCTTCCCCTCTGGATCCCAACCCTAACCCTTCTCCTCTGGACCCTAACCCTTCTCCTCTGGACCCTAACCCTTCTCCTCTGGACCCTAACCCTTCTCCTCTGGAGGACCTGACCTATGATCTTAACCTGTCCAACACACAGTGCTGGGGGGTAGTAGATGTCTCAGTGCTGGGGGGGTAGTAGATGTCTCAGGAGACACAGTGCTGGGGGGTATGAATGAATGAATGAATGAATGGTCTTTATTGTCATTAATATAGTACAGGTACCATACAACGAAATTTGTGAGGGGGGGCTCCCCTGGTGCTAGGAAGAAAATACTAAAAACAAGAAGGGAAAAGAGCTGGTTTACATAAATAAAGACTATATACACTATCCACTATACTATACTATACAAATAAAACACTGTGCTGTACTCTATGCTATGCTATAAATATCCTAACATTTCCTATCTCTGACCCGTATGTGCACGAGGGTTGACATATTGCACATAGTATTATTGCACATTCATTTAAAGTGTCGCAGTTTGCAGGTTTGAAATGTTCACAGTTGTGTTTCAGTATTGCACTTGATTACAATCTAGTAGCTGCCGTCAAATTGTCTAGATTGTCCAGGGCCTAGAACCTAGGTCTTTGCTGTGTTCAGGGCCTGAATGGCCCTAGGGTAGAAGCTGAGCTTCAGTCTATTTGTCCTTGCGGACATGGTCCTGAACCGCCTGCCCGAGGGCAGCCGAACAAAGTGTTCGTTCCCAGGGTGGGATGGGTCTCTGGAGATCTTGGAGGCCTTCCTGAGGCAGCGTGTGTTGTACAGCTCTTCCAGAGAGGGGAGGGGGGCGCCGATGATCTTCTGGGCCGATCTCACGACTCTCTGTAGCGCTTTCCTCTCTGCGGCTGTGCAGCTGTAGAACCACACGCAGATGCAGTAGGTGAGGATACTCTCCACTGTGCAGCGGTAGAAGGTCACAAGCAGCTCCTGTTTGAGGTGGTATTTCCTGAGGACTCTCAGAAAGTAGAGCCGCTGTTGTGCCTTCTTGATGATGGCTGCTGTGTTGGTCTTCCAGGACAGGTCATCCTGAATGTGCACCCCCAGGAATCGGAGGGTTGAGACTCTCTCCACGCTCCCTCCATCGACGAGCAGGGGCTGGACCTCAGATTTTTTCCTCCTGAAGTCCACGATGATTTCCTGGGTCTTTGACTGGTTCAGCAGCAGGTTGTTAACCTTGCACAGCTTGCCCAGCTGCTCCACCTCATCCCTGTACGCCGCCTCGTCCCCCCCCGAGATGCAGCCCACCACGGTGGTGTCGTCTGCAAACTTTATGATGGAGTTGCTGGGGTGGACGGGGGTGAAGTCGTAGGTGTAGAGGTTGTAGAGGATGGGGCTTAGCACGCAGCCCTGGGGGGACCCAGTGCTGAGTCTGAGAACTGTGGAGGTGTGGGAGCCCACCCGCACCCTCTGGGGGCGGTCAGACAGGAAGTCCTTGATCCATGCGCAGATGGAGTGTGATAGTCCCAGGTCTAGTAGTTTGGTCACTAGCCTGTCTGGAAGGATGGTGTTGAAGGCAGAGCTGAAGTCCACAAAGAGCAGTCTCGCGTAGCTGTTCCCCCTCTCCAGGTGGGATAGAGTGGAGTGGAGAGTCGTCGCGATGGCGTCCTCTGTGGACCTGTGGGCTCTGTAGGCGAACTGGTATGGATCCAGGTTGGGCGGGAGGCGTGTGACTATGTGGGCCCGGACCAGTTTCTCGAAGCACTTCATGATGATTGGTCTGAGTGCCACCGGGCGGTAGTCGTTTAGGCAGCTCACCGTGCTTTTCTTCGGGACTGGGATGATTGTTGAGGTTTTCAGGCAGGGTGGGATGGTGGCCTGGGACAGGGACTGGTTGAAGATGTTGGTGAAAACCCCGGCCAGCTGGTCGGCGCAGTCCCTCAGCACCCGTCCCAGGACGCCATCCGGCCCTGAGGCTTTTCTGGGGTCCACCGCCTTCAGCACGCGTCTCACTTCATGCTCTGTAAGGGTGAGGCTGCTGAGAGCTGGAGAGAGTGGTGTTTGTGTTGTGGTTACCTCCGTTCGCCCCTCGTCGAACCGGGCGTAGAAGGAGTTCAGCTCTTCCGCCAGCAGGGGGTCGTCCTCCGCGGCTGTGAGCCTGTTGGCTCTGAAGTTTGTCATGTGCTGAACCCCCTGCCACACCCGCCTGGAGTCGTTGCTCAGGAAGCATTCCTCAATCTTCTCTCTGTGGTCTGCCTTGGCCTCCCGGATGCCACGGTTTAGGTTAGCCCTGTTGGTGCTGTACAGCAGTGTGTCCTTCGCTGAGAAGGCGTTGTCCCTCTCCTTGAGCAGTTTTCGGACCTTCTCAGTCATCCATGGCTTCGTGTTGGGGTAGACCCGGACACGTTTGTCCACGGTGGCTGAGTTGGTGCAGTTCACTATGTGGTTCAGAACCGACGACGTGAACTGTTCCAGGTCCTCATGCTCATATTCCTGCCATGAGGTGTCATTCAGGCAGATCTGCAGTGGGGCGGACCCTGCTGGCCAGGTTCTGACAGTCTTAGTGGTGATGGGAGCACTTTTCCTCATGGGAGTGTAGGCTGGGATCAGGAGGATGGACACGTGGTCAGACATGCCTAGATGAGCTAGCGGTCTAGCCTTGTAAGCAAGCTTGATGTTGGTGTATACCTTGTCCAGTGTGTTATCTCCTCTTGTTGCACATTTAACATGCTGATAGAACTTGGGTAGTACTACCTTCAGGTCAGCATGATTGAAATCCCCCGCGATGATGTGTACTGCTTGAGGATCTGCGCTCTGTCCACCACTGATGACGTCATGTAGCCGCGTTAATGCTAAGCTAGCATCTGCGCTAGGTGCTATGTAAACAGCTGTTATGTACACTGCGTTGAATT
>NC_137678.1:937213-949713 GCF_963989245.1 Nansenia antarctica
GTCCAAAGCCATTCTATTTTGGAGAGCTACATTCTTAGTTTCAGTCAATTCAGTGGCCAGGGCAGACACTACAGCATCCGAAGCATTAATGTGTTTTTCAAGAACGGATGATAAGGCACTTAATTCAGTCTGAGAGTTGTAGACACCATAACTTGGGAATATTAGGCCAAAAAACTTCTGAGCGGTAGACAACGCCCTACGACTACGATGGGTTGCTTGTTTGTGAAGTACAGACATCTCCTCCCGAGTAACTTTCCTAATCAAAGGTATCAGATGAGCCAAATAACAAACACCCTCAATCAAAGCAGGAAGCTTAGAGAATGCATCATTATCACACACAAGAAACACATGTTCCGGGAGTTGAAGCTCCGTACCAGGATACGGGAAAATGGTTCCACCTATACAAGACGCAGCCCCTAACTGACGAACCGAGCTGATCTTGGGCCGTACTTGAATGTCAATACAGGTTGTAATATTTACGAGAGGCATGACTTTAAGCTGCGTGGTGCCTTTCTGCCGTCTGGTAGTATTGGTATCATGTAATTTCATTTGAGGCACCATAGCACAATCAACAACTTTACATTTCAATCCAGAAATAACAACTGAACCCCTCCACCGTGTAGAAGTCACACTCCCAGAACATGACAGATGAGGACTCAATGCAGTACCATTTAATTGAGCGAACATAGCTTGGATAATATATATCTTCTTCGGACCTGTTGGTTGTGACAAATGTGTAAGCCTATCAATAATAACCTTCCCCACACCGCTAGGCCTATGGTGTTTGTTAACCGCTGCTGTCAGACGTTCCAACACACCAATATCCACACCTGCATAGGAAGAATTTAAAGGAACCAGAATCGTGCTGGGCTGACAAGAAGAGCTCTGGTTCTTGCCCTGTAAAACAAATGGGGCTAAACCCTGCCAATTATAATGAAGCCATTCTGCTTTAGTTAACGGTATGGGGAAAAACATAGGAGCAGACGCACTTACAGGGACCTGTTGACAAATCCAGCAATCAGAATAATTCATTTTTGAAGCAAAATCTTTCATGATACTAGTGGCAGAATTAGGGTGGGACCGTGTCCCCAGGTGATTAGAATCATACAACAAATAATCGTCAGTAGCGACTACAATCGCCTTCGTAGGAGCCTTCACAGCAACATTTTCAACCTTTCCTGGTAACTCATCGTGAACATATTTATGCACCAATATCTCACAGTCCAACCTATAGTGGTGTGGAAAGTCAGGCCTGGTCCTACAAACTTTGTCCTTGAAATTGTTGGATTTACTAGACACCTGTTCACCGATATCACGTCTAGCACACCAATACGAGTTCAACCCCTGGTCAACATTAGTTAATGTCACACGAGTTTCTTGCGTGTTGCTTGAGTGTTGATCAAGTGTAACATATGTAGTATCCAATAAATACCACTCGCTCTCTTCGGCGGTATAGATCAAGCAATCATCAACAGTACAACGTGAATGTGGGCAAGCAAAAGCTCTACTTGCTATGATCATTCTTCTCTGACGTCCAGGCATAACAGTGTGTGAGTAAAGTGTAACATTGTCCAAAGAAGTCAATGGGGTAGGAACACTAAGGGGTATATTAGTCTCTGAAACGGCATGGCTTGAGTTTCCTCCTAATTGGCCTTGGTGTTTTACGGGGTCTGTCTGGTTGAGGTGTATCACTGACAGGTCTGTGTCTCTCAATGGTACCTCGGTCCGGGCAGCCGCCCGGGTTGCTGACATCTCCATCTGGAGCATTGTCAGGGTCGGAAGGGGTGACAACAGGGGCAACACCAGGCTTGGTAGAACCCCCAAGAGGGGTGTCGCAGTCACTGGATCCTTCACGGTCTCCGTTGGCCCACTCATCAGTGGGCTGGACAGGGTCTGGGACGAGGCCCCCAGCATCATCTGCATCATGGCGCAGATACTCACCAACATCTTCGTCAGCCTGGATGTCCAAGCTGTGGACTTCCTCGTCCCCAGGGGTCTCCTCACCATCCTGCTGAGGTTCTCCCTCATCGTCCTCATTGGGTGCCTTGATGCAGTGATGAACGTGATACCAGGTGGGGGACCCCTTGATTTGGAGGGCAGTCCCAGTGCACCGAACGACCTCGTATGGTCCTTCCCGTCGAGCCTCATGCCACTTCCGTCTGTAGACCTTCACGTATACCTTGTCACCCGGTTGCAACGCGTCCTTCCTCTCCTGTGCGTTCACCTCCTCTTCACGTTCCTGTTTGTGGAGCACATAAGAAGAGATACTCTTTTGCCGGTTAGTCATGTACTGTACATAGGCTTTCATGTCACTCTCCAGGAGAGCCAAACTTGGCCCTTTCCCACTGGTTCGTACACAGGGAGCTGTCATTATCCTCCCCATTACCAGTTCATGGGGAGTCAAGTGCAGCCCTCGAATCTCACTGGAACGACAGGCCATCAATGCAAGAGGGAGTCCTTCCAACCAATTAAGACCTGTATGCTTACAGACCTTAGAAAGACGGTTCTTAAGGACCCCGTTCATCCTTTCTACTATCCCCTGGCTTTGAGGTGAGTAAATACACCCAAGTCTCTGCTTGATTCCCAACTTTTGTAGTATAAGCTTTACCGTCTTATCCACAAATTCCTTACCATTGTCTGACGATATCCTATCTGGAATTCCAAACCTAGGCATGACTTCCCTGCATAGGAACTTTGCTACAGACTGAGCATCCTTTCTTCGAGTGGGGCAAGCTTCTACCCATCTGCTGAACCTGTCTACTACAACTAGCATGTACCTGTATCCTGCAACAGGTTGAATCATGTCCACATAGTCAATCACTAAATGTTTCATTGGCCCGTTTGGGGTAGGGATATGCCCAGTTCCCACTGGTATTCCAGGTCTGATATTGTTCTTCAAACAGACCACACATTGACCAAGGACATGGTCTATTTGTTCCAACAAATATGGAGCCCAAAAACCATATTCCTTGGTGATCTTGCGTCTAACCTCCCCCCTGGACACATGTGCTAATCCATGGGCTTCCTGTATAAGTATGCCTAATAAATCTGGGGGTGCCACAACCAGTCCCTCATGATTTCTCCATAGACCTGTGTCATCCTGACTAGCTCCCCTTGTTAACCATAGGTTTTTGTCTAGCGCATTTGCCTCACTCTGTAACATCAACAAATCCTCAAGCGTGACCATGCCCTGTAACTGTACTTCATGTGTGACCAGCAGAACTTTACCTGCTTTGTCTGCTCCTGTAATAGCTTTGGCTGCATCATCTGCAGCCCTGTTACCTTGTGTGACATGTGATGAGTCAGATCTGTGTGCGGCACACTTCACTATGGCTAATTCCCTTGGTTTCATCATGGCTTGTAACAGCTTCATGATTTGAGCGTGGTGCTGAATAGGCGAACCATCAGTTTTCTTAAAACCCCGTCCCTTCCATACAGCTCCATGTAAATGACACACATTGTGGGCATAGGCAGAGTCGGTGTATACTGTCACTCTTTGTCCGGTTCCCAAATTGCATGCTTCTGTGAGGGCAATCAATTCAGCCAACTGAGCTGAACAAGGCTGAGGAACAGCCTCGGCTTGTTCCACAATGAACTCCGAATTTTGGGATCGGACTATGGCATACCCGGCACGTAAATGTTCTCCTACCCGGTAACAAGATCCATCAGTCCAATACTCAACGTCAGCTTCCTTTAAAGGCAAAGCTAGTAGATCTGCTCTAAGCTTAGAGTACCTCGTAGCTTCCTTCACACAATCGTGTGGTTCCCCATCTTCTGGGGTTGGCAAGGTCTCTGCTGGGTTAAGTGTGTTACATCTTAGTAATGTTACATCTTCCCTTTCCAACATCCTGTAATAATCCCTAATCCTAGGCATCGTCAAAGTGTACTTGCCTTGATTCAAGAGGTTCCTTAGACTGTGGTGGCAGAGAATTGTAATTGGGTACCCCATTGTTAAGGTTGTTGCCTTCTCGTACATAAGATAAGCCCCGGCCATTGCTCTGTAGCATGGCGCGAAACCCATTTCTACCTCTGAATATGCGACAGAGTAATAGGCTATGGGCTGTGGACTAGGTCCAATGCCTGTTGGTTGCGTAAGAACAGCGCAGGCATACTTCCCCTCGGCTGAAGAAGAAACATACAATCCAAATTCTTTGGAATAATCTGGAAGCGCTAAAGCTGGCGCTTCTTGCAATTTGTGTTTAATTGTCTCAAACGCCAAATCAGCTTCCCTTGTCCAAGTAATGCAAGATTGGAGGTTATCACTACCTGTTTCCTTAATCATCCCCCTCAATGGAGCGACTAGTCTAGTGTAATCCTCCACCCATGCTGAACTATACCCAGTAATGCCCAAAAACATCATCATTTCCCTAACCGTTCGTGGTTTTGGAGCCTTCTGAATAGCTTCCAAATGTTCATTTGTGACGCTGCGATGTCCCTGTGTAATGGATTGTCCTAAGTAAGTTACCTTTCCCTGACAATACTGTAGCTTCTTTTTAGACACCTTGTGTCCCTTCTCCGCCAAAACCTTTAACAGTTTAACGGAATCCCTGTGACATGTTTCTTCATCTGGGGCACAAAGGAGTATGTCATCCATGTACTGAATGGCAGTACTACTTATCATCTGTTCTAACCCGTCTAAGTCCTCCCTTAAGACCTGATTAAAAACATGAGGACTGTGTTTGTACCCCTGTGGCATTCTGGTATATTGATAATGCTGACCTCTGTAGGTAAACCCAAATAACCCTTGACTTTCTACACTAAGAGGTATAGAAAAGAAAGCCCCGCATAAATCAATCACTGTAAACACTTTGGCTGTAGATGGAATCTGAGTCAACAGCACATGAGGATCAGGAACTTCAGCTGGATAGCTGACGACTACCTCATTCACAGCCCGTAGGTCATGTACCAGACGATATGAACCATCAGGTTTCGTCACTGGCAGAAGAGGTGTATTGCTTAACGGATATTGAGTTATCTTCAGGACTCCTGCCTCTAACAGTCCTTTGATCTGTGGCTCAATTCCATCAATTGCTTCCTGTTTCAATGGGTATTGGTTTTTCCAAGGGGGTTCTGCACCCGGTATGAGTTCAACTCTCAATGGACGAGCTGATTTCACAAATCCAATGTCTGTACTGTTCTTTGCCCACAGGTCGGCTGGCACATTCTGCATCATTTCTTCTCTGAGGTCTCTGTCAGCTTGTACAGGAAGGATTAGCTGGTTCATTAGCTTCACAGTCTGCGGATGTCCTATTCCTTGAGCAGAGATCATCAGTTTTGTGAACTGTCCATCAATGCTCCTCCAGATAGCAGGGTTTTCTTTTGTCGTTACAAATCTGGCTTTTTCTGAGTCTGCCATCATTGCCCCTAAATGCTTCTGTTTATAGTGTTCAGATATCATAAGTGTCACATGAGGGATGCTACCCTCAATCTTATGCTCCTGATCTAGATAAGTGTCACTGTTTATCTTCATAGCCACTCCCTGAGGGCCTAGGATTATACAACTTGCACTAAGCTGTACCTGTTTTGGCTGATGCTTCAGCCACTCATCTGGGGTTGCATCTGCAACTTCTCTAAAATACTGGAGTGTACAATGCAATGGATCAGTAGGCCTTCTGGCCTCTGCCATGTGTGCCAGGATATAATTGTCCCACATCCTTGCTGGTTCCATTAGGTCTGGGCTAAGCCCTCCCACCCAATATACCATAGATGCGTTGTTGTCCATCATGACAGATAGCTGTCTGTTCTCTTGTGGCACTGTCACCTGACAGCCATCAGGTGTGCATTTCACGGTACAATTTAACTGGCATAGTGCATCTCTCCCTAGTAGCCCTATTGGCGTGTGTTCTGATACAAGTATTGACAGATCTGCTCTCTGTCCTTTGTACTCTAAGCTTACAAGCTCAGTGGTAGGGATCAGCTGTTTAATTCCCTCGAATCCGATTGTCTTCACATATTTCCCAGACATAGGAAGGTGCGTGGCGTCTTCAGGCTTCAGACAGGTGTAGGCTGCTCCACTGTCCACCATCAATTCTAATGGACGTTGGTTGACCGACACCCATATTGTAGGTTCATCTTCAGGCCTGTTTGTCACCACCAGCTGGCACCCCCCTTTCGGATCTTCTGGGCACCCCTATAGCGCAGCTGCTGGGCCTCCATAGGGGTTCACCACTCCTGGAGCCGGTGCAGCAGGGGGCCTATATCCTCCTTTCTGTTTCCCCCCTGCGCCCCCCTGGTTCTTCTTAAAGCAGGTACGTTTTAAGTGTCCATACTGGCCGCATACGAAACATGGTCCTAGTACCTTCCTCGGTGCTGCGGTCCATCCCTCTTGTGGTGGTCCTTGGCCAGGCTGGTTGTATGGCTGGTATGGAACCACTTGCACCCCTGGTGGCCCCTGTGGGTATGGATTCCCCCCTTGTGGCCCCTGTGGGTATGACTGGGGAGGGACGATTTGCAGTTGCTGTGGCTGAGATGGGACCTGTAGGGCTATAGTCTGCTCTCTCTCTCTGGTTTTCTTGCCTTCTGTCAATTGCACTTGAGTTAGTTTTCTGAGTGAGTCCTCGTCTTGTGCCTTCTGTGTCTGAATCTTCTTTCTAAATAATTCTACTTGGTGTGCTATGTTGTCTATATAAACAGCCTTGCTCATGTGTCGTAGCCCCACCACTTCTGCTAACTTGTTCTTAACTGGGGTAGGGAGACCTTGTTGAATCTTTTCCCTGATTATGGCTTTTTCTAACGGGTTATCTTCGGCATCCTTCCCTGTCACACTTCTCCATTGAGAGTGCACACGGGCAACAAACCCCCGGGGATTTTCATCTCCCCCCAGTGGCTTCACAATGACATTGTCTGGGTGAATGTGAGTAGGGTATGTTTCTCTGATTGCCTTCCACAGCTTGCCTCTGTTTGCTGCGAAGAGTTCTGGATCATAAACGGATGTATCGATATATCTATGAAGTCCCGCCTTCATCAATATTTCCTGCATGGTATCCAATCCTGTAATGGTAGCTAAGAGTCTTTTCAAGTCTCCCATAGCAGCGTGCGTTCCTGTCAATCTCACGTCGACTTGCGTCGTCCAGGGGTGGCCACCATCTTCCAGGACTGGGAGTTTTTCTATCACTTCTGACAGATCTGTATGATTCCAAGGACGATATTCCATCTGGTTACCTCGAATCAGCACTGGGAAGTTCCCCTGAGTTTCCTCTTCTTCCGATGCTGTTTCATAATCGCTTACTTGTGGCTCCGTTTTTACTTCCCGCCTTGGTGTCGCTCCGGACCTTGGGGAGTTCAACCGGGATGCAGGTGATGCTGCCGCTTGAGATTGACGACACGTTTCTCTCTCTACGTCTAGGTCCTGCAGCTGTTGTCTGTAGTCTTCTTCGTTTCTTAGGATTTTCGCACGGAGTTTTCTTGCCCTCCTTTCTCCCTCCTCTTCCTCCCTGTCTTCCTGCAGCTTCTTCTTCTTTTGCTTTAAGCTCTCTCTTCTCTTCCCTGCCTTCAGAGACTTCTGCTCATCTTCAGAACTATTTTCTTCTTTTCCCTTCTTATAGCGTATTTTCCCTCCCTGCTTTTCGGCCCTGGCTAGTAGTTTTCTTATCGGAGCACTGTAGCCTCCTTGTGCATTGCTGTCATCACTGGAATCTTTGCTATCACCTCCACTGCCATCTTCACCGTCATCCGTCTTGTCCCTCCTGTCGTCCCCTTTTCCCCTCGGCTCCTCCTTCTTTTTCTGTTTGGCACCTGACCTGTTCTCTGGTTCGAAGTCCACGGTCACTCTCGCTCTTCCCCTCTCTAGTACATTTTCATCCTTATCTTGGATAGTGAAGGTTCCGCTCGTACTTAGGACAGGGACCTGAGGGTAGATCCGCTGAGAATTGTCCTCCAGTCTCTTGGCATAGGGAGGAGGACTGGAGATTGGAGCTGTGTGTGAGAATGGAATGTTCACTTTCTCTTCCATTGCTTTGGCCAATTCATCTCTTTTTTCTGGATCCATGTGAGCTGTTTTCTCATTCCAAGCTAATGCTACTTTCTGCCCCTCTACCTTGAAGAGGTCTAAAATAGCTAACTCTAACCTGCGTTTCTCTGATCTAATCTTTCCTTTTTGATGCGCCTTATGTGCATTGATAAGTATCTCCAATGTTGCAATTAACTGTAAATCAAAGGTGCCCTCTGCTGGCCATGGTTGTTCAATGTCTGCCCAACGAATATTCCATTTCGTTGATATTTTGCTAATCTCCTTAACAAGAGGATTCATTTTTTCCACTATAGCCACAGGGGATGAATTTGCTAATATTCCCTTGTCTGTATTAACAGCCCTCACAATGTTACTGGGTTTGGCTCCCATGTCTGAAATATTTATACTGCTTAATATGCTGAAAATATGCTATAAGGTGTACTTTTCTTACAACCCACCTTCTGTTGCTGTATCTGCTAAACAGATGCTAGTCCAACTCTTAACTGTGTCAACTGTCCACACAGAACACTACAACTCCGGAACAACGGATTGTTTCAGTGGTATTGTGTATTATTGACTTAAATGTAATCTATGTGTGTGTGTTTTAATCTAAATGTTTTTTCCCTTATTATGTATGAATGTGTGTCACTTAATTGCTCAATCAATATTAATTATAGTTCAGGTCAACTTAATTATTAAACTACAAAGGCTGTTCAACACAATTATCAAATTACAAAAGCAGGTCACGCTCTAAGTCTTTCTGATCCACAACCCCTTGATTGATCAATCCTCAGATAGAAACTGTTCTGCTATTCTTTAATCAAGAACTGTGAAAAAAGAACTTAACTTCAAATAAAAAGATGTAAAACACTAATATTAATTACAACCTGTAAAGAAATCGACTTGTCATTTGGAAGGAATAAAATGATTAATTATTCATTACAATCTGTAAGGAAATCGACTTGTTATTTGAAAGGAACAAAATGATCAATTATCAATTACAATCTGTAAGGAAATCGACCTGCTACTCGGAAGGAATGCACAATCAACTAGACTTAGTCATTTACACTTCATTGATATAATCCTGTGAAAGAAAACGTCACCCCTAGACCACTATAAACCAATTGATCAAAGTTTTGTGAAAACTGAAAATGAAATAATCTGAATAATTAATTCAATCAATTTGTAATTACTTAAATTAATTGAAGTAACCATCCATTTATTATTGTAAATAATAAGTAAGACTATTTCGTCGACCTCAGGCGGATGCACTGATAGAGGACCAGTGTTCCAAAGTGTCTTATCGTATTCCGTCCACTGGAGGGCAGCAAACAATTAAAAAATGTCCTATCGTGTTTCGTCCACTAGAGGGCAGTAAATAATTAAAAATGTCTTATCGTGTTTCTTCCACTAGATGGCAGTAAATAATTAAAAACGTCCTATCGTGTTTCTTCCACTAGATGGCAGTAAATAATTAAAAACGTCTTATCGTGTTTTGACCAGTAGAGGGCGCCACACCGAAAATGTCTTACAGAATGACTATATCTTACCTAAAACTCACAATCTATCTTTTTTACTTTTACAATCTATACATAAATCAATTGTTAAGTGAAAGGAATGAATGATTAGTTAGAATTATTCACTATATCATCATATACATTGATTTAAAACTTATGGAATCAATCAATTGTTTTGGGAAACAGAAAATGAATGATCTGAATATTAATTCAACTGATAAGTAATTAATTAAATCAATGTAATACTGAAAAGTCATTCACAACATCAATCTATGCATTAACCTTTTAGATTCTTTCACCAATACTCTGTAAGCGGGCCTATTCGCTCCGCATGCTCTCTCTGTGTTTGAAATGTGCTGGCCCCGTGTACCCTCCTGTTTTCCGAGTAACCGTACCTTTAAACTTATTTGAAATACCCCGAGATCAATTCACTATATCCCTGTCTTTTTCAATACTAGTCTATGTGTATGGTTTTATCGTTATCTTTAAGAGATGAGTACTGAAATCTATCAAACCCGCGCGTGTGTATTTGAAAAAATGGATGTCAGGGGGGAAAGAAGCCACCCAACACTCCTTTGTTCTACTTACCAAACCGCTGTGGACTGTAAGATTAATCTTCACAACACTGCTTTTCCACAATAATTATTATTCTCCACGACACAGCAATTCCAAGAATATCTTTCAATGCAGTTCAACGTATTATTTGCCAAGATAATCTTATTCAAATACTCCTAGAATGGCGTATGCTTTCTACTAGGCTCTGTGTGTCCACTGAGTCTGCATGCATTCAGACAAAGGAAAAAAATGGCGCCCTTTCAACTATAGGCCCTGTCTCCACGTGTCTGACATGCATTCACACAAAAGAAAAAATGGCGCCCTTTCAACTAGCGGCCTGTGTCCGCGGGTCTGACCTGCGTTTCAGACAAAGGAAAAAATTGGCGCCCTTTCAACTAGCGGCCTGTGTCCGCGGGTCTGACATGCGTTTCAGACAAAGAAAAAATGGCGCCAATTTCTACTAAAGCCACGTTTTTCCTCTGTGCTCTCAAGTAACTTAACAATGTATATCTTTAAAATAGCGCTATTTTCTGCTCACTAACACGGACTCTGCTCTTTCAAACTAGGAATTCAGATTCCATACCATTGAATAGAGCTATCTCCTGACAAACACGGACTAAATTCTTACTTACAAACCACATTAACCAAGAATTCTCATTCTTTTACACTCCATCAGACTATTGTCTGATACAAACCACATTTATTAGCCCGCTGAGAAAAACGTCTCTCCCTCAGCTTTTGTGCTAATTCCTTGTTCCCAAAACAAGCCTACAGCAGCTCCTTCTCTGCTGTACCACAATACCACACACACGATAAAAATCGTACAATTAAAACGCTTTTCCCAATACAGGTTTTACAACCCGGCTCTCTCTGACTAACCTCTACCCAGTTATATACTTCAAGATCCGTTTTAAATATAGCTTATTTGATATACACAGTCTATTTTGCACAGCTCCGCCTTGTCCTTGCGAATTCAGCAGAGACTTACCCTTTGATGACTTGAAGAGTTGCAAAACGACCGGTCATCCAAAGCTATGGATTCTCCTGCTTAGGCTCGCCACTTATGTCGAATATTTCTCTGTTTCAGTGATCAAAGAAGAGGTAAAAACTCCTGGCCAAAGTTAAAGAGTATTTATTCAAAAAAGATCGGGTCCTCAGATTACAGGCACACAAAACAGTCACAACGTGAGGAGAGGTAGACAGCAGACAGAATGAGCTCCTCCTTGAGCACAGGATTTTATAGCGGCCCTCAGCCAATCACATCACAGTATGTTCTTGGCCAATCATGATCCTTCCTTCTAGGCCTCTGATTGGCCTATACCCTTGGGGGCGTGCATGTTCGTGTGTGTGTGTCCGCGCATGTGCGACAATTGCAAATCTCCCCGAGATCGTTTGTAATGAAATAATAAAGTATTAATAAAGTATATATGAAGTAATAAAAATATACGTGTAATATGTGTAAAATATACGTGAATATATGTGTAAGATATACGTTATATAAGAAGGCTATTAATGTGTAAAAATATACGACATCATCTTTAAAAAACATGTATATTACTTGCTGTGGTAAATCAGAAATCAGAAATTTGCCAACTCCCGCCATTATAAGTCATTGAATGTCATTCAGTCACGGTCGGTCAGTCAGTCGCCTTGCTTTTAATAAACACTTATCCGAAGCTGGTCACCTATTTGATAGGTTGTACCCTGGACTCCCCCCTATGGTGGTTTCTGATGATACTGCCCTTGTGGACCGTGTCCCCCTTTTTACCTTTCAACCATTTACTTCCGCGGAGGTCCTCAAGGTTTTAGAAACTATTGACCCCAAATCATCCTCTGGTGAGGATAAACTAGACTAATTTTTCATAAAATTGGCTGCGCCAATTATCAGCGTGCCGCTAACTTACATGTTTAATCTTTCCATTTCCTCTGGTGTATTTCCGTTGGTCTGGAAGTCTGCGCGAGTCATTCCTTTACACAAAGGGGGTGATAGGGCTGATCCGGATAACTATCGACCGATCTCCACTCTCCCATGCCTATCTTTCTATTAAGCCACTCAATTCTTAGTCCCCATCAATCCGGTTTCAGACCTATCCATATTACCATCTCTGCTATCACACTTGTAACTAACGACATAGTCTCGGCCTTGGATAAGAGGAACCACTGCGCGGCCCTCTTTGTCGACCTCTCGAAGGCATTTGACACGGTCAAATAATTAATGTCAGCTGGGTTAGAATATATTGATGGGCTTGATATTGAAAGGGTTTTTTTTGTTACCAAGGTGCCACACAACAAACATCTAATGATGGGTAAAAGCAAAGAGCTGTCTCAAGACCTTCGCAACCAGATTGTTGCAAAACATGAAGATAGAATTGGCTACAGACGTATTTCACAACTTCTGAATCTTCCAGTAAGCACAAGCAACATCACTCAACCATCAACCGGCCACGCACAGGAGCTCCTCGCAAGATTTTTGATCAGGG
>NC_137678.1:954713-957213 GCF_963989245.1 Nansenia antarctica
TTCCATTTACAGCGCCCTTCGAAAAGTATTCAGACCCCTTCACTTTTTTTATGTTGTTGTGTTATAGACTGTTTGTAAAGACAACCTGATCCACACAGTGTGTCATTGATTCCTATGCAAACCAGAGACTCTATAAAAACAAGATATTAATTCATCCAAAATTACATTAACTATTATTCTTGTATTAAGATGGAGTCAATTCAACATACTGAGTGATTTGTTGATGACATTTTAGCATTTTAGCAAATTGTCATTGTCATATTTTGCTGGTACCTGTCATATTCTGAGATAAACGGTTGCATAGTCAGATTTAGGATATGTGACGCGGTCCAGTAGAGTTTCAAAGAACACGCAAACGCCAAAGGCTTCAAATCTCTTCTCAAAGTATTTCTGGTCAAAAACGGTGATTTTCGTTTTTTGTCATCAGACGTTTTGAAGTACCCACTCGTTCACAGTTTTACGATAGTTAAATACCAATGACCAATTCAAATAAATAGTGTATCATGAGCTTGACTTAAGCAGGGGGAAGTTGAGACTCACCTTGTATGGCCTGGGGAGATCAGGCTTCTTGATCTTGAGGTAGAGGAGCCCAGACAGAGTGATCCCATAGAAGAACCAGGCGGTAAAACTGACAACGAGGAGAAGAGAACAGGTCAGACACACAGACATGACAACATCGGCTCTATCTGGTGTGGGGTTAATGACACAGTGAGAGCCGGCCAATCAGACGATTGTTTGTTGGATTTCAAGCTTCTTTTCTTCTTCTGCTATGTGCTATTCTGTCTCCCTAGCAACGGTCGGGTGAGGCCAGCCTGGTGGCCCTGGTGGGAGACCCCTCAGATGGGAGACCCCTCAGATGGGAGACCCCCGCCCAGCCCAGACGTACCTGGGTTCCTCTCTGAGTCTCTTTCCCCTTTTCCCTCCAGACGAGGAAGAACCTTAGTTGGACTATTCTATATATATACATTTACCGATGTTCCCTTTGTTCTATTACATACGCCCAGAGGGGGGAGGGTGTCCAGGTCAGAGAGGGGAGGGTGTCCAGGTCAGAGGGGGGAGGGTCTCCAGAGGGGTGAGGGTGTCCAGAGGGGGGAGGGTGTCCAGGTCAGAGGGGGGAGGGTCTCCAGAGGGGTGAGGGTGTCCAGAGGGGGGAGGGTGTCCAGGTCAGAGGGGGGAGGGTCTCCAGAGGGGGGAGGGTCTCCAGAGGGGGGAGGGTGTCCAGAGGGGGGAGGGTCTCCAGGTCAGAGGGGGGAGGGTGTCCAGAGGGGGGAGGGTCTCCAGAGGGGGGAGGGTGTCCTGGTCAGAGGGGGGAGGGTGTCCAGAGGGGGGAGGGTCTCCAGAGGGGGGAGGGTGTCCAGAGGGGGGAGGGTGTCCAGGTCAGAGGGGGGAGGGTCTCCAGAGGGGGGAGGGTGTCCAGGTCAGAGGGGGGAGGGTCTCCAGAGGGGGGAGGGTCTCCAGAGGGGGGAGGGTGTCCAGAGGGGGGAGGGTGTCCAGGTCAGAGGGGGGAGGGTCTCCAGAGGGGGGAGGGTCTCCAGAGGGGGGAGGGTGTCCAGAGGGGGGAGGGTCTCCAAGTCAGAGTGGGGAGGGTCTCCAGAGGGGGGAGGGTGTCCAGAGGGGGGAGGGTCTCCAGAGGGGGGAGGGTCTCCAGAGGGGGGAGGGTGTCCAGGGGGGGGAGGGTGTCCAGGTCAGAGGGGGGAGGGTCTCCAGAGGGGGGAGGGTCTCCAGAGGGGGGAGGGTGTCCAGGTCAGAGGGGGGAGGGTCTCCAGAGGGGGGAGGGTCTCCAGAGGGGGGAGGGTGTCCAGGTCAGAGGGGGGAGGGTGTCCAAGTCAGAGGGGGGAGGGTGTCCTGAGGGGGGAGGGTGTCCTGGTCAGAGGGGGGAGGGTGTCCAGAGGGGGGAGGGTGTCCAGAGGGGCGAGGGTCTCCAGAGGGGGGAGGGTGTCCAGAGGGGGGAGGGTCTCCAAGTCAGAGGGGGGAGGGTCTCCAGAGGGGGGAGGGTGTCCAGAGGGGGGAGGGTGTCCAGGTCAGAGGGGGGAGGGTGTCCTGGTATCTGTGTTGTTCTCTAGTTTGTGTGTGTGCTTTCCCCCCCCCAGCCGGTACAAGTGGTTGCCACAGTACACATTTGATGTCCCCTAAACAAGACGAACTCCAACAGGACATTATCATCTCAAATAAAGGGATAATGAACTATTTTTGACACACTCATTTGTTTTTAGATGGATCTCCCATGTTGTTGATGACTCCAGATGGTGCTTAGGTACGTGTGTAAGTGTTTAGCTGGTCCAGCAGCCAGCTAGCTCAACTCCCCACATTCCCAATGGAAACGGCTCCATACCTGAAGAAGTTAACGATGCTCTGGAAGTCTCCGGGGATCAGGACCAGGAGAGAGACGGCTGTGGTGAAGATCAGGGCTGGAGACGGTGTTAGTCGATGTACATGAGCCATGGCCAGAATATCCGGCTGTAGAAAACACGCCAAACCAAACCAAACAGGCATCAACAGT